>NC_070634.1:24170415-24379339 GCF_947347685.1 Pleuronectes platessa
CCAGTAAAGAGAGATCATACCACACAGTAGGCTTAACACAGCCTCTCACACAGGCTCCTATGTGTGCACATGTAGATTTTGTAAATTCCTCCCAACAGTTTACAACCTGTGTTTAACTGGTTAGCTCTGGTTTTGTTGAAGTTTTTCTTATTGTGTCTTTGCAGAAATGTTTAATACAGCAAACTGGTTCTTAGTCACTGGTCCTACCTGCTTTGCACCACGCCCACACCTGTAGCTGTTACACTAACAAGTCTTTGTTGTGTGTGTGTGTGTGTGTGTGCGTGCGTGTGTGTGCATGTGCGTGTATGCGTTTGTGTTTTTCTGCCGAACATGACACTGAGTTCCTGTTTTGAAAACAACCTTGACCTTTAACCGAGCGGCTCCTGGTATCAAAGTCATATTTTGCAAGAGCTCTTTCTTTATTTTAAAATAATGTTTTCTCATTATTGATCATCGTAACTGTTTGTGTTGAAGAGAATTGAGTGAACCCACAGGAATTATAGCACGTGATATATTTGAATATTCTCTACGTCCATGGAAGTGTTTTTGTAGAATATAATTTCCATCTTTGATACCTTTTCTATTTCTGTGTTGTATTGTTAAATTCTCTGTGTATTCTTCACTTATTTCTTCTTCACTCATCATCCCCAGGCTGTATTGTTCCCTGTCCTTGTTCATTTCCTCCTTCCTTCTTTATCTCTTGAATGACCAACACACATTTCTGAGAACACAACCATGTGTATGATCGAGTGTAAAATTACCTGTCACTTCTGTTTATATGGAAGAGGATGGGGAACCTCTGTTTCTCAGTTTGATTAATGATAAGAAAAGGTAAACAACAGCAGAATGAACTGTTCCTCTTTTGAAGTGAGGAGCCTGGGTCACTATTCTGCTGTGGAAGTATCCTTGTGCTGCCACTAGAGGCCTCTAGTGTATCAGCTGTGTTTGACATGGTTTTTCTGTCATCTCAGAAAAAGATTGAAATCTGAGTTACAGAATAATTTCAAAGAATGTGATTTGTATATATCTGACTATAACGCAGTTATTATGTAGTTATAACTTAATTTATGAATCTACTGAACCCATCAGTCACTCACCTGTGGTTCTTATGTCTTTTTCTCTACTTCCAGATATCCAGGAGTACTATGAGTTGACCATCCTTGTAGACAGCCAGTGTTCTGTGGAGCAGACGGATGGTCCAGGCCTCCCTGCCTCCTCTAACCTGACAGCACAACTCCCTGATCAGACACAGGCCTCCCCTGCTCCCCTTAGCCCCCCGGCTTCTAGTGGACCAACCCAGCCTTCACCATTAACCCCCAAACCTAGGTCAATCAAGCATCAACCTGCCCCTCCTGTCCCTGGAACACCGAGACATCCCCCAACATCCCCCGGTACACCTCAGTCACAGCCATCCAAAGTCAAATACCGTGCTCCTCTTCCTCCTGTCCAGTCTGGATCGTCTACATCCTCAGCAGCAGAGGCTTCTCAACCCTCTTCTCCCACTGCTGCTGGAGTGAACGGAGTAGAAACCCCCACTGGCTCCATAAAAACACCTCCTGCAGTAACACTGAATGGAACAAAGCGACTTCTCACTCCCACCAACTCTGGTGCCTCTTCGGAAACCTCCACCATCTCTGAGAATACGCAAAACCTTCCTGCCTCTCCTGACCTAAAGCTGTTGACGGTCTCAGCCCTCATCTCCAGCACCATCCAGGGCCTTGTGTCTCCAACCACTCCGGACAAACTCAGCCCCACTGGCACCACTCCCAGCACCAGTCCAGGTCTGAACAGAGTCACAGACACTGCAGTCACCTCTACAGCTCTCACGAACAGAAAGGACCCGGGATTCGGCAAAGTCACTCCCACCACAAGTCCAACCAGACCCAACCTGGGGAAATTTGCCTTCAGCTACCTCAGCCCCACAGCTCCTCCTGGGCCTTTGACTAAAAGACCTGATCTGAGGTATGTTGGTGTAACCTTTTGCAACATGAGCATACATTTCAGTTGTTTAAGAGAAGTTTGGTCCAGTTTAACACATCTGTTGTTTAGAGTTCACCTTGAGACCCTCTCTGCTCTCTGTTCTCTGCCACACCAGCCCAGGGTCGGTACAAATCAGCTCCCCAAGCCCCAGTCATGGTCCAGCCAGCCCCAGGCCAAGCCCGCTGACAAGCCCTCTGACCCCCATCAAGGTAGGAAATCTCTGGTTGTTTACACCTCCATGAAATGTGCCAACAGTCAATGACAGAGTGAAGTACAGATTGCTTCAGTTGTACGCACAACAAAAACTTTTTCTGTCCTGATTGCTGATCTTTGTGCCGAGGAGAACTTGTTTGTGGACGATTTCTTGGTAATTTTCATGCTCTGGACAACTTCATCAGATTTTTCCTATTCAGATTTATTATACTGGCAGCTGTCAGGTAGTATATACATTAATGGTGAAACCCTGTGGTGCTGCAGTATCCGCATGACAATGTGATATATACATATATGATTGCGTATGAATGAGGGACATTTTTGTCCGAGCTATAGGGCTGAATACATCTTTTCTATCTTCCTAACCATGCTGACTAGGATAATGTCATTTTGTTTAAGCTCCAGAAGTTTTTCTTTCACTGTCTTGCATCACAGACATTGAAAGCACAACACACCAATACAGAAGAATCGTTATCATCTTTTAACATTTTCATTGGTGGAAAATTCAGATGGAAATAATAGTTTGTTGTCTGGGAAAGATGTTTATTTTGCTCCCAACAACTTGTCTCCATTCGAACCAGTTTATCATCAAGGTGGCTACTGAGAGCACAATCAGATGGAAAAATAATTTATGAAACACTGGCTTACATTGGATTACATCATGTGAAAAAGGGAATAATTTTATTGTTTTGTAGATTCGGCAGTAAGAGCTCATGAAACTGGATCCGTCCTTGATATCAACTAGCATCACTTTTTTTTTTATCTTGATATAATGTTTTGCCATATCCTAAATGGTTTTTATGGTCTCTTTGTATTACTCTTAGTGAAAGTTGTGTTTGAATTGAGCAAGTACTTTGTCACAGCAGACTGAAACTTGTTTGCATTAATAATCCAGTTGACTATCGCTGTCATTTGCACTATATTGCTATAGTATCACTGATTCACGTATGTATGTGTGGATGTAGCTCGTCAGTCATTGTCAGTGACAGACAGTCAATAATAAACCAAGCAATAAACTAAGCAAAGAAGAAGACAAGATGTCACCAGGCAGAGTTTTCTGCTCTGTGACATCTTGTCTTCTTCTTTGCTTGGTTTATTGGCGGATGGCCACCAACGTCAAGGTGTATTAACGCCATCTACTGTATCTTTTATTACCCTATGTGATAAATGCAATTTAATTAGTTGAGCACTTCCTGTCCCTCCACGTCCCTGTAGGCTCCTGTGATATCTGCCTATGTTCCTTTTATCTTTGATCAGGGGGCTTTCCCTTAAATGTGCCTTTCATATTTTCAGAACGTATCCTTTACATACCCACACATTACACCACCCATTGCATTTGTGTTAAATCAACAGAGCTACAGGAAACAACAAAGTCAATGAGTTTCATCAACTCCCAACTACTACAGCTACTGTTACAATGGACCTGTTAGATTCTGTCGGCTCTCTGGTCATTTCCTTCATTGAAAGGATTACAGGGGAGCAGTGGCTGCTAATAAGAATTGGAGCGCCGGATGATGCCACGAAAACTCTGATAGCGGAGATGCTACTGGAGATCATAACAAGCATTCCACGTGCTGTGTCCATGGATCCTAATCCCGAAAATGTGGTCATGACAGAGGAGCGTATTCAGTCCACTGTGGGCAGCCTCCTCACCAACAGTTTTGCAAAGTTCGTCAGTAAGGAGAAGCTTCTCCGGTGCAACAGTTTGGACCTGTTAAGGGACTTGATCGTTAAAGAGATGGTGACGACTCTCAAATTTCCCCTTCTCTCTGACGTGAGGTGTGGACAGCCTGCTATATATGTCACACCCCCCTTCCGACTCAAAACAATGATTGACCATACCTGCAAAACATTATCTACATTCAATTTCATCAAGGAAAGACAACCACCGTCAAGTCAGAAACAAAGCGAGGCTACTGACGGACATACCAGCGAACCCCAGATCCTCGTACCTGTTGAACCAGAAACTGCTGAAGAGGTGTTGTCATTGGAGCAGAAATTTGCCTCATTAATTTCTGAAATAGCTAGCAAGCAGGATGATAACAACACAGCCCCACTTCTGAACAATTTGTCAGGCTCAGAGAAATTTTTGCTGAAAAAAGAATCTTCTCAGGAGATAAAAGAATCTGCTTTAGAAATTGCTCAGATATTTGCTGAAAGGTTTCGTTGTTTGCACGACTCACAAGATAAGAGCAACGCAAGTTTGGAAATAGCTCTCTTAAAGATACAGGTTATTCTCGCTAAGCAGTTTATCAGAGCATTAATATTTCACATTGTGGCCGAGCTGAGGACCACATTCAAGACGGACTCGGAAGTCACGGGACACGAGTCAACGCTGTCTCTCAACGACAGCGTTAACCACCTGCTTCTCTTTTTGACTGGTGAAGAACCAGCACCTTTAGATTATGCTAATGTGATTTGGAATCTGAAGCACAATGTTTGTGGTAAACATCCGGGTTTCCAACTGCATCTATTTCATATCCTCGAACAAAACAGCAGTAGTGACTCAAATCAGGAGAAGTATGTTTACACATGCAAGAAACTGCAGTGTTGCCTCGGACTGATGAGTTGGTGGCTTGACAATCAGGCTAGGATACAAGGTGCCAAGGTGAGACAGGCTGTGATGGGCATACTGCTGGGGGAAAAACCACAGGTCCCGGTTGCCACTGTAGTCGAGGAGACACCTGTGCAGAGTGCAGATGATAACGTGGTTGTGTGGTATTCCAAGCATGCCAAGGATGTAGAAAAGAAAAGAAAAGCATATCTTATAATACTAGTGGGGAAGATCATCAGGAAGATATACAAGAAAGGAAATGGCTCCATGACTGAAAACACGGAACCCATCGTTAACCGGCTCTTTGAAAAAACATGGGCTGAGGTCAAAGACGCCAATTTTGATTTGAGGCAATTTGATGGAAATCTTTACTCGGACATTTTTGAGGACCTGCGTGAGAAGTGGGGCTCTTCAAGAATACTTCTGTTTTACCTCAAAAGCCCTCAAACTGAATTTGAAAACCTATTTGTCTCCCTTATTAGAGATCACCTGGCACAACCCAAAAGTTCCACATCCAGGTTCCTTACATCTGTTCGCAGTAGACTCGGTCACATTCAGGAATTTTTTTTTCACTTAGGAGGTCGGTCATCGGTAACAAAATGACCTTGTGACATCATCACATCCCTTTTACCATGGACTTGACTTACCCTCATACACTTTCAGCCTTCACATCCCAACTCTACTTACCGCCAACATTGCTGCAACAGCCTGATCATGTAGATACGTGCACAACATCAGGAGAATACGTCTGTTAGGACTCTGGACTTTCACTCTTGGATAAATACGTTTTATTGGACTGTTCTGATTATGGACTATTTGGTCATTTGACTTTTAGCTGTGTTTCCTTGTTTTCATATTTGTGTTCCATTCTGTGTTTCATGCTTTATTTTGAAATTCTGATCTCCCTCGTGTTTCTGTTCTTTTTACTTCCTGCCTTGATGTGTTTCACCTGTTTGTCCTGTAGCGCCTGTCTCTAGCTTGTCATCAGTTCAGTTTGTATTTAAGTCAAGCCCCACTGGTTACCAGTTACCAGTGGCTGCCCAACTGCTTAAAGACACTATGTGTACCATGCTGTGAACGGATCGGGCCCAGTCTACATACAGGACTTGGTTAACTTTACATCCCAGTCCTTGCTCCCAAATTAGTGGAACGAGCTCCCCATTGACATCAGGACAGCATGAAGTGTCTACACATCCAGCGCCACAGGGTTAACAAACCCATCTCTTCTGACTACAACTTGCTTATGAAAATGATGTCTAATAACCATCATCAACTCTAATGTTGAAAAAAAATAAAAAAGGATTTCAGTGCCACTGGCCACTCTGCTTTGAAGTTTACATTTTCAGGTTTAAAAACGTTTATTTAAGGACTCTGTTGTGAATTTATAAAGGGTACATTTTTATCAGAGTTTTATTTATTAAAACATAAATTATAACATACAAACTGGAACATGTTGATGGCGTAAAATTACTGTACAATGCAACATGTGTGTGTGTCTTTTCAAGAGATCAAATCTATCTCTAATTTTAGAGTGCATTTTTTTTGCTGGTTTGCATCTTAACAAAAAGGCCCAGTATCCCGAGCGAGTGTAATCCCATCTCCGTGGAGCTTCAGGGGGCATATGGAGCTCTAACTTCCCCAATACCCACAGTCCAATTTGAAAGTAGAGCATCCATCGCTACCTCGTGGTTACTGTTCACTCAGTCTAACCCCCACTCCTGCCAAAAACTGACTGACCTGATAAAGCAGCAGAGTGGAGTGTGCGTAGCATGCACTTGCGTGTGCTTATACACATCTGTGTGTGTGTGTGTTTTCCTGTGCATCCGTGTGTATAGACTCTCTGCGCCTGCCTCTTCATGTCTGCATGTCAGTTTTTTAGGGTTTTGTGCCGAGTGTGTTCTGCGAGGTTACATATTCCCGAGCCATGCACTCTTTGAGGTCAAAATGTGGCGTCCAGCTGCCATAGAACGAAGACAGCATCTGGATAACAAGAGGGTGGGTGGAGGTGCAGCGGGCCAGCTGCCATGTTTCCGAGTCGGCCTGTGATTCAAAGGAGAAGTCCTCTCTGGCTGCTCCGGTGAGAGGACAGGTGGAGAGGACGGCGAGGAAGGGAGGAGGGAGAAGCTGAGCGATGAGAGGAAGGAGGAGACAAACATACACAGCCGACAGGGGGATGGTGCCAACAGCAACAAGCGACTGAGTGGCGAAAGAGGAAAGTTGCAGCTGGATGATGTTTGGGTGAAAGTTTGCCGGTCGGACTGGTGAGGATGGACTGCATCTGTATCCTCACTACCAAGGTGAGAAGCAGGAAGAGGGTCGATAGACCAGAGCAGAGGAAAAAACAGATTTAAAAAAAAAACTGTCATGCTTTTAGAGTGGAGTGTCCATCCTAGTGACATGTATTTGGTTATTATAATCCTTCTTCTAATTTGTATGTTGAAATCTGGTGTGACTGGCATGCTGGACTTTGAATGAGACGAGCACGATCTTTTCTAATATATATTTTTTAAAGACCTGCAGTCCTTTGGGATATCCCTGACACATTTCAACAAATTGTTTTACAGAAAACGACTCGCCTAGTAAATGATGAACTTCAGTTTTACATTTCATAAAAACGGATTCTGATTTTGCAAATAACTAACTGTAATTTGTTATTTAGTGGAGTATAAGGCATTATCTTGCAGGAACAGGCTGTGCTCTAATCAAGCAAATCTAATGGGAATGCCAATCTGTTGCTCAGCTTTCGGTCGAACAGCACGTGACACCCAGAGAGACAGGAAAAGTGGGTTGAGAGGACACACACTTCAAAAGACGAGCTGTGTGACTGACTGGTTGGCTGCGTAGGAAACGGACCGATGCACTGGTCGACTGACTGGTCTCAAGGCAGGAGAGAGTACTTGTTCAAAAGTAGGCCGGCAAAGATGAACACATGCATTGTGGATATATATTTGTGAATGCTCAGAAAAGCATGGACCATTTCAAAGCAGCGTGAACACAGTGAGCTGGGGTGAACTTGCAGGGGATGATCAGGTATAGAGATGGATGGATGGATGAGGTGTTGAGAGAGAACTGCAAGGTTGGTCAGGAAAGAACCAATGAAATGTTGGTGTGGATCTGAGTAAATGTGCAAATCCACGGTTTCACGTTTTGTGCAGCAGGTCCCACATTATTCATTTAGTCTATGGCTTATAGGCGGGGGGGGGGGGGGGATGGACCTGCACATGAATGTCGCTCTAATGCACAACAAATTCTGAGTGACAGGTACAAAAACTAAAGGGCGAAAGTCTAGTTCTGACATATGTACTGTCTGCATGGACGGTAACAGCTTTATGGAGAGCAAGCATGTGGCAAACAGCGCTGCACACAGATTTAAAATGCAAGAGCACAACACAGATGGTTATTATGATAAATTCTGTTCATAATGAAACTGTGGAGTTACAAATTAGATTGTGACGGCCTGGTACAGTGTAAATCCTTCATGGGAAACATTGCTCTGACATTGTGAGACAGGACATTATTAGCTATGGCAGAGAGAGGCTCCCTCCAGTCGTCCTTCTAGTTGATCCTGTGCTTCCTGATCCTTTCAAGCAGGAAGCACAGACCAGGCCAAATGCATTGCAACATTCAGACTCATTAAATCATAACACAAGTTACGAGAACTACAATATTGGGAAGCTAATAAGTTTTGATGTTTAACTTTGTAATGTCCGAACTAAATTAAATTTCTAATCATGTCACCCGAATGCAGGATCTCTGTGCATCTCATGTAACGGGGCATATCTCTCTAATTAACTCATTCAAGTAATGTTTAACGACTTTGCACCACCCAATAGTATCTTGCGGAGATTGTTGTCAAACATACAGTTCGTGGATTTTACTCTCTATCAGAACTCGCCTCTCTATCTGGCCCAATCCTCTTTTCTTCTCGGATATATCCAGTCTTAATTCCTACCTGCAGTGTGAGATTGTGATTCCGTCTTATACCGAGTGTCGCTGGCTTCCCGTGCTCCAAGAGAGCAGGAGTCTCTCCTAAGAGGCTTACCTTAGGCTGCTAATAGACTTTACAGAGGTGGGGCTATTTTAGTGTGGACAAAGAGGAGTAAAGAGAGGAAATAATGAGGGAGACACACACTCTGCGGCAGAGGGGACAGAGACAGAGCAAGTCTGCGAGTTCTTAGCATTTTCTGGCTTTGATGGGATATTGCAATTTGCCAGGAAAACTCCACGCTGCATCATTCCACTGATCCATCCATCTGTGGAACTATCCATCTGGCATTGTGATGTAACTGTGAGGAGGGGTCACAGCTAACAAATTAATCAAGAGAGAAGGCATGAGAGGGAGGAAGAGGGAGAGCACCTCGAGGACTATCGAGCCCTTTGCAATGCACCTGCACAGCGATGTGGGAACGTCCGCAGCAGGTTGGCTCACTCCGGTGGGCTCTCAGTGAAAGGTTCAACATCCTCTCAGCTCTGTAGAGAAGTCCCTAGGTGTACGGATAGCCCTGCATGTACTGGGCTGACACCTACTGGGCCAGAACAAGGGCTACCACAAGATGGACCGTCACAACTCTGCATCCTCAGTCAATGTAACGTACCTCCTCTTTTTTTAATTACAGAGTATCCCACCCACCTCATGTTTTGGCGCTGTGGAGTCTTGTAGTTAGTGCAGCAGGTAGCGATTTCCCGATACCAAAATGCAATAGTCGATACCGAACCATGACCTTTCCATGATTCTCAATACCCAATTTAATACCACGGCCCAAAACAAAACAATAAATCCCATTTGTTTTACTTTGAAAGGGATTTTCCTGCTCTGCTCCTCTCCAATCACCCACACAGGGAACTGATCTCCACAATAACCCACTGAACCCACATCCATGTTCCTCTCTCCCGATCGCAGGAGCGTGTGTAGTGTGTGTGTTTGTCGGCTCGTCTCTGTCGCTCGGTTTGAATACATGTTAACAAACTTCAGAGTGAACCACACAAATACAAAGAAGACCTTAACCCTGCACAGGTCCCAGGAACCCCGTCCACAAGGACACCGGACATGCAATGTGCGACTGCCCTGATGCCGAAGCAGCGGCAGTAACCGTCCTGGTGTTGGTATTGTTCGGTACCTCCAGTATTGTAAAAAAGAAGAGTACAGTAATGTTTTTAGAATTTTGGAATCACTTCTTGTAAAGCAAGTATCAAGGTCACCTGAGGTCAAATCGACTTCAGGAACAAACGACCAACGAGCAAGTTCATTACCGATGTATTAAACTTTATACGAGTGGCCTGTTATTTGCGGTTGGTCTCTTCCTTCAGCGGCACCTCAGAAAACCCACAGTCCCTGGTCCTCACATAGTTCCACAGAAGACTATCAGAGGAATCACAGTTGCAGGCTGCGGCTTAAGAGGAGCTGAGTAATTAGACAAAGTGGTCCGGGGCAGAGGTTTTGACATCAATGATAGTTGCCTGCTCACGCGGCGGGTGGATACAGGACTGGTCTTTATCACTTTCTTTTACATTGTAATATACATTTTTTCATGTATCTTTATAAAAAAATCTGACACATTTGGGGAACTGGTATCGATGAGTGTGAGTGGGAATAAAACCATTAATAATTGAAACAGAACACAGTTTAATGCTGATTACTGGATCTGTTGCTTCGCCCAAATCTTTCCAACGTGAATCCACTTCCCTGGAAAAAAATCCAAATCAGGAAGCGCTACCCCACATGGGTCCGAGCCAGCTCACATTTAGCTACCAAGGCTCCAGACGTAAGCTTCGATCAGCCCGACCTGGCAGGTCCCACAGGTCAGCTCTGTAGATTCAAGGACTGAACAGTGGTGAAGTAAATCACAGAGCTGTATAAAGGATGCAAGCAGGGAGCCAACACTCCGCTGGAGCCAAGAGCTTTATGAAGAAGAACAACAGTTTGTCAGTGAAGGTTGTTTCTGAGAACATAGAGGGGACCGGGTCTTTGTCTACAGTTATTATGAGTACATGTATTCTCTTTATCAACATTTGTTTTTCTAATAGTCTGCTAGGACGCTCAGGTTACTCCGGCAAGCAGGCTACTATTAAAATGGTCATTGTTCAGCCCATGTCATGCCTGAGTTCAGCAAGAGCAGCTAATCTCATTAAGGAGAATACTAATCTCCTTGGAGCTACACACACACACACACACACACACACACACACACACACACACACACACACACACACACACTCAAATGAGGCAATCGTCTGAGTTTTTTTCCCAGTTCAGTTTAGTCCTATCATTGATTTTTCCAATCGGGGGAAATAAAACAGCTTAAAGAGTTATTTGAGCTCCGTGACCCCCTGACCCTTGACTGTGTCGGCAAAGTTCAGAGTGAAGCTCGGGGTCCATTTGTTGATTGAGAATCAGAGAGATTGAAAATATATCCCTCTGCCCCTCTGTACTGGTCTGTAGAGCTCCCACCAGTGTTCTACATGCAACAGTTGTGGTATAAGGGATGATTTGTTGTGACTGACGGTGGTGGAGCAGTTTGCTTGAAGCTCTTTCAAGTGGTTGCCGACAGTTAGTCAATAAATCATCAACTAAATATATGAGGTCAGTGATTAATAATTAACGTTTATAGCCCAAGTTTGTTATTTATATCTTCAAAGCCTTTATTTTCAGATCCACAGAATATGTTGGATTGTTGTCATGATATACATGGTATCAATTTGCATATTTACCTCCTCTAGGGGGTTTCAATTGTTTTATGGTTTGATTGTAATCAAGATAATGCAAAAACTACCAGATCGATTATCACACAACTTAGTGGAAGGATACGATTTGGCTCCGAGAAGAACCCATTTAATTTTGGCGCAGATCACTTTGTCACTTTCTTTAAAGTTTTGAAAGTTTTCTGGCATTTTCACTGAATTCCTAGGAAAAAATTCACAAATGTGTGACACTTGGTGCAGCTTGATTGAATTTAGGGGGTCTCCACTTTATGTGCTTTACTTAGTGCTATTCAGTTTTTCATTAATTAATCAAGATATACATGTTTCTATCCAACATGAATGAAATCCTTACAATTCATATATTTAAAGCCTATTTAAATCCTGTGTCTATATCCAGATCCAGAGAATGTGTTGGATTAATTCCATGATATGAGGTTTTCTGTATGTTACTGTAGTAAAGTCCTTAAGACCTTATAGTTTCCTCTGTGTCAACAAAAATCAGTAAAATAAATAAAACATGAGTTTATCATTTATGAAACATGTTCAAGATGAGATTATTAGCTGGAGAACACTGTTCAGAAGGTGCTGTGTCTGTGTTTCACCACATAGGGGCACTGTCTGTATGAGAACCAACATGTTGGCTGCTCAAATGATGATTCTGCAGAGACTTGTTATCTCCAGTTGTTGTATCTCATGAAATGTTTCTCGGACTTAATTATTAAAACAGTATTTTTAATAATAGTTATGAATTATATAGGATTTCTGCTGTGGCCTGTAGCTGTGAGGTTTCATCCTTGTTCTACAGCGAGTAGGAGATCTGTTCAGAGGGAGATTCACTCGTGTGGAAGCTGAACACACAGCTGGTTAAACGCTGATCACGTGACTCACGTTTGAAATGTTGATGTATGGAGTATTTCCTGATTGGCTGGTGTGTAGAGAGGAGAATCCACCGTGATTGGCTTGGAGGGGAGTGTGTGAGGTTATCACACACACACACACACACACGACATAGTTATTTCTGTGCCGGCTGACCTACTAATGTTAACATGTAGTGCATGCCTGCTAGGCTCATGAGGTTGCATCCTCTCTCTCGCTCCACATTTATTCCTCCTTCGTTCCTTTCTTTCTTTTCCTTCACATCTGTCTTTCTAATTTTATCTTGTTTCCCTTCATTGCTTCTATTTTACTATACTTTAGTAAATGGGCGTGTTGTTGACAACGTGGCAGTGGATGCTATGTTTGCACATTCTGTTTTATGAGCCAGAACCCCTGCGAGTGTGTGTGTGTGTGTGTGTGTGTGTGTGTGTGTGTGTGTGTGTGTGTGTGTGTGTGTGTGTGTGTAGAAGTGCAATCACACAACAGCAGGATCTCCATCTGTTCCTTGCCAAACACAAGGGGACACGCTGTATAGCTGGTCTCAGGACAGCTAACCTCACACGAGCCAAGACTATTTGAAGAATGGCACCTGACCCAAAGCTCACTTCCATAAAACCAACGTCTTATCCTGTCCTGATTTTATTATTTTAAGGAGCATTCTTGATATGCACCTCAGTACATTTCAGATCTTTGGTCATGTGCTCGGTCGTAACCTGAGGTCCAGATCCAAGGTCGTTCCACGGTCCCAGCTGAGGACCAGAGATGGCCGGGCTTTTTCTGTTTCTGTCTGGAACAACCTCCCTGAGGAGGATCAGTCTGGCAAAACTGTTCTCCTCTTTTAAATCTCTCTTTAACTGGGGATCTTTATTTGATTTTAATCTAATTCTGGATTTACCAACTCATTTATCATTTTATAATGTTTTACGTTGGGTTTCTGATGTATTTGTTCTCTAATGCTGTGTAATCTTCAAATAGCTTTTAATAGTTTCCCTGTTGTTTGCCTTACATTTTTAAGTTTTAATTTGGAAAGCACCTTGTATAACTGTGTTTTGAAAGATGCTATATCAATAATGTTTTTTATTATAATATACACGGTATTACTCTTTAAGTTTGAAGAGTTGTATTTCAAAATATCACCACAGCAAGAAATATAACTAAACATCTTGAGGGACTGAGATGTATAAAAAAACACATCACTCCCTCCATCTTTTTTCTCCTGCATGTAAACAGACATTGTTAATTACTCTGAATCATTCAAAGTTTCTTAATATGGTCCATCAATTATTCCACATTGCATGAGTTAATCCGATAAAAAATTGTTTATATAATAACTGTATTATTTTTAAGATGGAGTCCCTGCTGTGCTCAGAATAACCTTTCATGAGTTTACATTATTTATCTGACTTGTCCACCTGCATCAACTTCAGGACCCAACTCCTCCAGGCTCATATCTCTGCCTTCTATTAGACCTTCTATAAATAACTTCTAATCTCCAGCTTCACATGTTACTTGAGGCAGAGTCTTCAGTTGTGGATTCATAACTCAATGAGTAAACGTATTGCTTTAGACTCATTTAGTATCAGCCTTTCTCCTATGCCGATGTCGGTGTGCATGGCTTCCCTCGGTCTCACATATTGTCCCGCTCTCTCCGTCTTCCCTCTCATGCTGAGTTGTTTATTTTTCCAGTCGAGGTGAGAAGACTCAGACAACCGCAGAGAGAGAGAGAGAGAGAGAGTGCTGTGTGTGTCACGGTCCAGATGGTCCAGCTGTCACCGTCAGGAGCCCTGGATGGAGAGTGTGCTGTGACTCGTTTCACTTGCTCTGCCCTTCATCTCCTCTGAAGCCGCTGGAGTCCATTGAACCTATCAATAGCCGTGGGAGCATGTTTCAAGTGGAGGTTCAATGGGGATGAAGAAGCACTCGTGTGCTGTTAGCATTAGTTTCTTCCTCTTCTCGAGGCTGGTTAAGGTTAATCTCTATCTGCATAAGTACTTGGGCTTTAGTTGTCTGTGCTGTGGGCGCTACTGTTATGAATTTAGATGCCTCGCTTTGAATTTTGGTGATTTTTCTTTCACATTTCATATAAAACAATAGATTTTATGAGGAGATAGGTGTATTTCTTACACAAACAAATATTTGTTATTATTACCGCAGCGTTAGAGATAGTGTGAAGAGTTCAGGTATCCGCAGAGAGCTCAGAGTTGAGAATCCTTCGTGTTCGAAAGGAGTCTGTTGAGGTGGCTGGGACATCTTGTTACGATGACTCCTGCAGGCGCCTTCCACTGGGAGGTTACTGGGTGTGTTCAACTCGAGACCCAGAATCCACTGGAGGGACGTCTGGAACATGTTGTTTCGTCTGCTGCCGCTGTGACCTGACCTTGATAGAATCTACTATAACACAAATAAAATGTATTTACCTTCACCACCAAAATACAGCAACCAGTGGTGTGTGCTTTATCAGTGTTTTTTACACCATTCAGTTTAGACACCTTCATTAATGTTGGACATCTTCCTCGGGTCTTTTAATTAGAAGGTGTCATGCGCATAATGCAATTTGCCATATTACACAAATATCTACATAGACAGTGTCCTGCCAGTAACCTACACCCGAGGCCGGGCTTAGATTGGCTGGAAAAACACAAAACCTCATTCATTTTAATTAGGTCACTCCTTAGACGCAGATAGGGGGGGGGGGGGGGGGGGGGGCTGCCAAAACAGAGGGCTCCAAAAATATGCAGGGTTGTCCAAAGAAAATTAAAGTACTGCAAAATAAGATGACATCACCTGGAGAGGCCAATCAAATTCATGCAGGCAAACTAGTGTATGATTTGTAACCTAAAGGCTGTAGGTGTGCCGTTAAGCTCGCCATAGAATAATTAGTGTGTGTGTGTGTGTGTGTTTGTGTGTGTCTATGTGTGCGTGTGTTTGGGAGATCATGGCTTGTGACTCTGCGTGATGTAATAACATTGTTTCTGCCTCACTCGTTCACTCTCGATGTCTCCCCATGTCTCTCTCTCTCTCTCTCTCTCTTTTTCTCTCTCTCTCTCTCTCTCTCTCTCTCTCTCTCTCTCTCTCTCTCTCTCTCTCCTGTCCTCACTGTCATGTTTGGTCAATTCACTGGTCCATGTAACACTGTACCCTTACCCCTCTACTCCTCACTGTGTGTGTGTGTGTATGTGTGTGTGTGCATGTGTGTGTGGCTGAGCATCACTGCAGCAGGTAGAAGGAGAGAGAGGGAAAAAGGGGGGGGGGGACTAGATAGACAACACATTTTACTTTAGTCCTCCCTCTGGTCCAGTGTCTCTGTTCTACCTCTTTCTGTCTTTCTGTCTCTCATTGATCTTGCTGTTGAGAGGCGGGCCAAGGGAGGCAGTGGAGCGAACCGAGGCAGAGTGAGCAAGACTGGGAAAGAAAAAGAGAGAGAGAGAGAGGGAGAGAGGGAGACACAGATAGAGAGCAAGCCAGAGAGTCACAGAGAGAGGGAAAGAGAAGGGGAGCAATAGAACGACAGAGGCAAATACTCTCACAGATGGAGGGAGAGAGGGGAGAAAGAGGACTGGGACTGCTGCTGCAAAGGAGGACAACATACTGACACACACACACACACACACATGCATGCACACACGCATTGATTCATGCACACACGCCAACAGACTGACCCACACATGCTGACAACAACAACAACACGCTGAACACACACACTCACACACACATGCAGACAGTGACCATGCTGCTCCCTGCGTCCTGACCAGCTATGAGGATTACACTGATGAAGAGGATGATGATGATGATGAAGATGAGAGCCATGAAGAGCGTGAGGGAGAGGACGGCGGCCTCGGCCTGTCACAGCTGAGGACCGTAGCCTGGCGTTGGGGGGTGGGGGGGCGGGGAGCAGAGTGGGGGATTGTGGGACAGGATGGAGCGCGGTTCATGGAACACACATGCATATGCATGTGTGCGTGCATGTGTGTGTGTGTGCAATGTGTGTGTATGTGTGCGAGTGTGATATGTGTGTATGAAGGCTAGGATGCCCCCCCCAGCGCGGGACCAGCTATAGCTAACGTTAGCCACATGTTGTGCCACTGCAAGGTAGCATGTACCAACAACACCATATCTCTGATGTTTGGATGCAAGGTAGGTAGAGAGTTCTGTGTGTGTGTGTATGTGTGTTTGTGTGTGTGTTTGTTTGTGTCCGTCAGTGTGTTTGTGCAAGAGAGAGAAACTGGGGGAGATGCAGCAGAGAGAGAGAGAGAGAGAGAGAGAGAGAGAGAGAGAGCTTGTCAAGGGACTCTGGGTTGAGGTAAACTAAGGTGAGAGTTAGTAGCCGACAGGAGAGCGAGAGAGTTGTGTGTGTGTGTGTGTGTGTGTGTGTGTGCATTTGAGCGTTTGTGTTCTGTCTGGTATCGTAACGCAAACTCTTCACTCACTCACGTCTCTGTCCTCCGTCCTGTTGCTGTTGTATCTGATTTTTCACTCATTTGAATTCGGCACAATTCCAGCAAAACAACGAGCTAATAGACACCGAGGCTAAATCCACACGACTGTAATTTAATTCTTAAAATGCATCACTGTTTCTGTATATTAAAAGCAGCCATCTGCACTACAGAAGAGTTTTTGAGCGCCTAAAACTGAGAACTTTAGAAACACTGCTCATCGTGTTTGGGTTTGAAAACTCCGAGGCTGCATTGTACTCTGGACGTTTGGAAATGATCATGCAGTCACCTCCATCTGCTCCCTGATGATCTATGACTCATTGAATACTGTCAGTAGCAGTCACATCGTCTGTCCAAGAAAAGTAATCACTGCATTTTCTTTTCACCCTTTGTTTGTTGTATTGTCTGTAAATAAGCATATAGACAATCTGCTTCCTGTTTACACATTTCACACACATGCCCAGTGTATGTGAATGGTCATGTGATCTACTTTTTTGGGTGTGTCAGCACGTAGGGGATTATTACTGAGACAGAGATAAAAGGTTTAACGGGATGGAGATTGTTTTTGTTTTAAAACGCTGCTTAAAAAGAAAAAGTAAAAGTGTGGATGTAACCTGACATGCTCAGTTTCGATGAGTTATCAGTGGCTCTCAATGAAAATACAGAAATATTGATTAGAGCCACTTGCTAATAACTTTCTCCAGTAACTTATTTTCTTCGACATGTAGAGAGAGTAGCTGTCGGCTTGATCCCTGGCTTTGCTTGCTGATGATACACAAGTTTAAAAACAACACTTTCTTTGATTTATTTGACTCTTTATAGCTTCGATGAATCTAAACTTAATTCAAACATGAGCAGCTGCAAAAACTCTGCCCGAGTTAAATACAATTTTCAAGTTACTGGTCAAATAAGAGAATGTGCTAATAAGAATATGAATCTGACGAGCCATTCAGTGGCAGTTTTTAAAAGGTGACATCTTTTGAGGACAGGATCGCGATTTGAACTTTACTTTTAAAGTCATGCTAGCTGTATAGCCGAGTGGATGACGACACAGTGGGGCTGTGGATTAGTGTTGTTAAAGAACATCTTGGACTCTTAACTGTCAGTTGGGGATGTTGTGTGAGTGGAGTTTTCACATAGTCCCTAGTGGTTCCTCCACAACTGGGACATCCAGGTGGAACTGGAAGTTCTGCATTGCACATACATCTTTATATGAATACTTTTTGCCAAGAGAGTGTTAAAACATCTCTTTAAATTACACCAACCTAAGTGTATTTATAACCTCCAATGTAAATATGTGTCACTAATCCATAAATTTGATTAAAAACAAGATTCCTCTTCACATTCCTCTTCACTCTCTCACGAACAGTAGCCTCTTGACAGATCTTTGGCTTCTCCGACCCATAATTAAATTAATACCACCGTATCACTAACAAGTGGGCCGGCTCGCTAATTACATAACATCAGGCGGCGCTAAGTGAGCGAGGGCTCCGGAGATCATCGTCTTGCAAAGTACTCTGAAGCTGTGGAAAATCAACACATGAAATATTAAAGTTCCACCCAAAATGCTTCAGGGCTGCAGCTTTTAATGTGGAGGAAGTGTTGGTGCACTGAGCTGCATCTTCAAAACACACAGCTTAACCCAGAATGGCTTTATAAACAGGTCTGTAACTGAATATGAATGGGGAAAAGACCATTTTTTACAGCTTTATCAAAGAGCATTTTATTAATCTTGAGTATAGAAGGCTAGAGACAGAGAGGAGGATGTTCAAGTTACTGTGACAAATTCACGTGCATTGATATAATATAAGAGGCTGCACTCGGACCATTGGACTCTGTGTATCTGTGTGTGTGCTTCCATTGGTTTGCTCTTGTCCGGTTCAGCAGTGAGGCCGCGATAAACTATTAGATCACCACAACATGACAGCCTGTTAGATGTGACAGGCCGAGAGACAACTGTATGAAGAGATGGAGAGCGAGGGACGTGGAGTCAACACAAGTGTGTGACACAGTGAGACCAATGTCCTCTGGAGGTTCTGTAGCAGGAGAGGATAACAAGTTGCTGAGGGGGTTTGAACCAGCTAGTTTGTGGAGGAGGTTCTTTTTAAAGTGATGGTTGAGTTGGTCAGCTGCCATCATAGATTTGTAGATTTCCATTAACCGAGAACTATGGTCAGATCCTGAGATGTCAACATAGAAGTGGATTATTTGTAGGAATATATTTGTTCTTCATGTATTTTTCAAACCTTCCACACAGATTGTACTATTATGAGTTATTTCTTCCCTTCTTCCGAAACTGTTGTGGATGTTTTAACAGGCCGCGAAGGATCAGTTTGACTTTGATGAATGGATCAATGTACTTGTGTGAGAGGAAGCTGGCCACGCGTGCTGCACACAGCTACTCAATGAAGCAATGGACCATAAAACTATGTTTATGTTGTGTAAGTAATTATGAAGCTGTGGTCGAACCGTTTACTGCACCAGCTGCCACTACTTGGTTAATAATGGGAAATCCTATCGTGATATCATAAAGATGAAGTCAGAAAAGGACAACTATCCAAATATCTGATGGCCTGAAGCTGCATAGATTGGAATATGATTCAGGATCATATATTGGGAATGACATAATCATGACATAATAACAAACCTTATTTATATTAACCAAACATTCATCCTCTCACGTCCATATGAAGCACACTGTAAAGTTTTGTTGCAGGACAAAGTGAGACAGATGCACTCATAAGTGCAGGGTGGGAAGAGGGGAGGACAAGAGTGGAGGACATTTTAAATGCATGAGGGTGGATTCATTTTACCTTGGCAGCAATGTGTCCAATTCTGAGGCTGTTAAAGTGCCTGAGAAGAGAAATCAGAAACACCTTAACCGGGTCAACACATTCAAAATAGATGAACGTGTTCCTCCATTTCCGCTCAGGTCGGTGTTTTTATTTAACTTTTTCACCTTTACTCAGACTTTAAACTGACTGAATCCACAGGGGAGTCACTAAAGAAAAACTATTCAAACAGCTTGAATTTATCAGTGTGTTTTCTCCAGCCATCTGCTTTTTAAATATGTTTTCTGCTGCTATTTTTGAACGTTTTACTTTCCAATGTTGATCCAATTTGTTCAGTTTGAAATTTATGTTTTTATCGAAACTGCAAATGCCGTCTCCAATATGTTTGCTCTGTTATAGAGAAATGTGCACTCGATGTGGATGTTCTGTGGAAATCTGAGGTTTGTTGTATGAAGCAGGATTTGGAGTCAGTCAGGTAGATGCTGTACATTGCTGTGGTAATTTACGGTGCACGTCTAATCTGCTCTGAAGCAGTTCATGTTTCGCTGTTTCCAGACATGAACACAACAGGAAAATGTCTGGAGGACTCAGATATGGTTTGTTGCTGCAGAGAACGCAGGAGGCAGCACAGGACAAATTAATCCAGCTGAAGAAATCCTGTTTTTGTTTTTTTTCACAAATCAGCCTTTGAGAGATTAAAACAAGCGAAAACTCATTTTTTTGTCAAGTTATTTTTATATGAGAGGTGTAGATTTTGTGAGGTCTGTGTCTTGGGCCATATGTTGTCGGTGCAACAGGTCAGAGTCGCACACTCCTGCAGACTCGATGCACTGCCATGTGTTTTAGCTGTGGGTATTTTTATGCATGTTGTGGCTCATTATTATTGCAGAGGGCCAGTTCCTCAGCAGGAGCGTGCTCCTTCATAGGAGGAGCTCCTCCTGCTTTCTTCATTTCATTTCCTTCCTCCTGGCTGCAGCCATGTCAAAGACATTTCATGGGGCTTTTGTATAGAAACTGATATGATCCTACAACACAGACCGATTCAAGCTCTGAATCCTTGGACTTGCTCTACATATAATATAAGAACATGAAGCTTTATCTTTGTTTTTAATTGTATTTTTTTTTTTGTATTGTATTTATCGGTTTGACAAAGCCAGGGTTGCATGAGAAGATTAAAAACATCACAAGAATACATCCAACTAACACATCAATTTCATGCAGTGCTCAAATAGCCTGATCTTCTTGTTCCTCAGTAATTGGTTAGTAATGTTATAAATTACATATAAGGCAATTTTGATAATGAGAAAACAATTAATTGATATTATAATATACATTTGAATATAATAAAAATCATAGTAATATATTGTAGTTTAAGTAAATTCATTTATTCTGTAGGTGGGGAAGAAAAAGCCAATGTTTAAATGACAGAACCATGTTTCTAAAGGGTTACAATTTCAAAAGTAGCTCAAATATTAGATAAATAAGTTATTAAACTATTGAACTATCTCCATTTATGACCGCCCCTTTGTCATTGTTGCTAATTGAATCTCAGATGTTATCTAATGTTCTTTCTTTGGCAACTTTGAGCCTGAGAGATAGATACAGAGAGAGAGAGAGAGCGAGAGAGAGAGAGAGAGAGAGTGAGAGTGAGAGAGAGAGAGAGAGAGAGAGAGAGCGTGACGTGAGAGACAGAGAGACTGAAAAGAGAAGGAGAGAAAGATGAAGGCACGTGTGTTTGTGTGCGAGAAGTCCCTCACGGCGGAGGATCCCCTGCTCTTTCATATCTCACCAAGCGTGACTAATGCTTTGCTTTACTCTGAAACACACACACACACACACACGCACACACACACACACACACACACACACACACACACACACACACACACACACAGATATGAACTAACATAGAGACATGTTTGAGGATGCTGAATCTGCTCCCAATCTAGTCACGTTTCTCTGGCTATGCAGGACTGGCTGACACACTAACACATGACAGCCGTGCGCATGCATTGTGCGTGTGTGTGTGTGTGTTTGCATCCAGTGTGTGTGTGCGTGTGTGCATGTGTGTGCTTTCTGCAGGCACAGTCCTGATATGGAAGGCTCAGCTTTTGCTAGTTGAGCTACCAGAGGCAAACACACATACACACACACACCAAATATAGGAATTCAGGATTGTAGCTGTGTGTGTGTGTTTGTGTGTGTGTGTGTGTGTGTGTGTTTGTGTGTGTGTGTGTGTGTGTGTGTGTGTGTGCATGTGTGTTTGTGAGAGTGCAGAGTGCAGAGGGCAGTAGCAGCAGTGTTGTGACCACAGTGTGAGCCAGGGTCTCTTCAGGGTCTCAGTGCCTGGCCGCTCAACCGCTGCCCTCACGTATATTTTGGGGCGTTTGTGACTAATTAGCGAGTGAATGAAAAAGTGGAGGGCGAGAGGCGGAGAGCAAGGAAACGTGCAGTAGGCCACGAGACTGGGTTCAGATCAGTTCACTCAGTCAGAGCAGTGTTTACTCCCGGCTCGGTTGTAAATGAGGTTAAAGGAAGCAGCAGGGAGGCAGAGCCCACACAGACACGTCTATTTGAATCCACAGGAGTTAGCTGATGCACACGGGGGCTCTCCTGTGTGAAGCAGCAGCAGCTCAACAAACAACAGAATGTGTAGAATCATTTTGCATTTTTGCTGTGGACTAATAAGACAGTGGGCTGCATGTATGATCAACTGAAGTGACAGTGCTTGAATATATCAGTTCATGTTTACTAAAATATGAGTGTGAAGACAATCGATGTGAAGTCTTTTGAAAGAACCCGTCAGATTGTTTTTAATAAGTCTCAGGAAGAGGAAAAAACTAATAACAGAGCTCCTCAGACTGTCTGAGGCTGCAGACGATTTCTAAATGTCTCCCCTGGGAAAGACGTTTAATGAAGACTGAGGGCTGTGTAGTTACTGATGTCGAGACACAGAGGGAGCTGCACGAGGAAACCACAGACTGTAATTAAGATGGACGACACGACTCCTCTTCCTCCTGCTGTACAAAAATGAAGCTATGCTGCAGAATTGCATTGGTGATGTAATTTGGAGCCAGAGTAGTGATAGAGGTGTAGAGCAATGGAATCGTCTGTTTCAGCTGTAAATCCGGATATTTAACCCCAATTTTAAAGCGTCTATAACCTCTGACGTCTTTAAGAGTTAAGGATATTATTAATCTGAGGTGAACAGAAAAGAAAAACCTCTTGATGCAACTTTTAATAATGTGAAAGACGCCCAAAAGAAAATCTACATTTAGAAAGGATTTCAGTCAAATATCGGAGTGGATCATTTCAAAAC
Organism: Pleuronectes platessa; assembly: GCF_947347685.1. Lineage (NCBI taxonomy): Eukaryota > Metazoa > Chordata > Actinopteri > Pleuronectiformes > Pleuronectidae > Pleuronectes > Pleuronectes platessa. The sequence continues at coordinate 24,193,282 of NC_070634.1, forward strand.
ACACTTTTGTACCCTATAATATTCAGTGAGCTATTTCCCTACAGTTTAACAATACTTAAAATAAATTACCCAACCATTATAGTGCAGTGGCCGTTCTAAACCTGCCTGTTAGTAATGGGTTATTTGTTTGACCTGTGTTAATGCTGTTTGCAGTTTCCTTTGTGACACTGTGAAAGTGACCTGCTGCTGAACCCTGACTCTGCACTAAGAGCTGATCACCTGTTTATTCAAAGCACCACCCCCGACCCACAGAATCAGTTGTGGTGATCGATATCCTCACACACTCAAAGTTTATTTATATCTAACCCATCACGCATCCTAGCTTCCTTTGACCCTTAAACAATACACCAAGTTAAGTGTGAAGCCGTTAAGATGAACAGATGTTATTTCCACATGCAGGCAGAGATTTCTGTAATTAGTAGATAGAGCTGCTGTCACTAAATGTTTTCACATCTCTCTTCTTGTAACAGATTGTGACATAAACAAGGTTCTAAGTTGTTGTGTTTATTCACACGTGTATACACACACATGGGAGATTTACCAATGAGCTCCTGTATCATTCCTGGTTCCATTAGATGAGACAGTTCCTCTGTGTATCAGCTGAGCTTGTCGTCTATTATCTTGGTCTTGATACGATCAGATCATCCACATCCCATTTAGTTTCAAAGCTCTTCATCACTCTCTCTCCTTTCAGCTGCTCACCCTGTTCCACACAGTGTAGCCACAATGTCACAGAAAGAACCGGTTTAATTCCCATCATCCCTCAGCGTCTCCACAGTTCTCTGTTCAGTTAAGCAGAAAGAAGCATTTAATATATTCTTTTTTTTTTTTTTTTACTGAGTATGAAGAGAAGCGAGGGATGGTATGTATGAGATGAGGAAGGAGTTGAGTCGTGTGAGTTTGTAGATGTGGAAGCAAAGAAGCACAATGGAGGAGCGGAGACGGATAAATTCATTCCCTGACTCGTCTCTCGCTCAATGTCCCTGTTCGGCTCTAAGCTGTTTCAAGGGTGTGTGTGTGTGTGTGTGTGTGTGTGTGTGTTTGTGTGTGTGTGTGTGTGTATTTGTCGTGTGCGTGTAGTTGTTGTGTGTATTTGTCGTTTGTGTTTGTGTACAATACAGGAAGCTACAGGAAACAATTACTGCCATGCTGAGTGTACACCTGGACTGCCTCGTGCTTACACACACACAAGCTGATATATAAAAACATCTCGTTACACATGCATGAGCGCACACACACACACACCCTTACATGCACACACACACTCTGTTTCTTGCTGGTTGCAGTTTTGCACTTTTATTCTCTTCCAGCTTTACTTAATATTTTCTCTCTCTGGGTCTCATCTTTAAACTAACATCTCTCTTCTTCTGTGTTTCTTTTCTTCTTCCCCTCCTGCTTCCGGCTCTCCTTCCTGAAACTCATTTTCCAAACCACCTCTGTCCTCTTTTTCCCTCCTCCTCCTCCTCCTCCTCCTCCTCCTCCTCCTCCTCTCTTCTCGCTATAGAAATATCGGTATCAAGAAGAAGACGGGGCGTCACCAGGCGCCCCGAGACTCCACCACCACCCCTGCCATCATCACCCAATGGGAGTAGCCGGAGAACTGAGGGATGGAGGGACCCTGGAGAGGGAGGGGAGGGATGGAGGTGCCCTGGAGAGGGAAGGGAGGGATGGAGGCACCCTGGGGAGGGAAGGGAGGGATGGAGGCACCCTGGGGAGGGAAGGGAGGGATGGAGGCACCCTGGGGAGAGGGGGGAGGGATGGAAGCACCCTAGGGAGGGAAGGGAGGGATGGAGGCACCCTAGGGAGGGAAGGGAGGGATGGAGGCACCCTGGGGAGGGGGGGGAGGGATGGAAGCACCCTGGGGAGGGGGGGGAGGGATGGAGGAACCCTTGGGAGGGAGGGGAGGCACGGCGGGACCTGGCGGAGAGACGGAGGGGGCCCCGGGACCATGGAGAGAGAGAGAGAGCGATCGCTGGGGAGGGACGGATCCCTCCGACGCCACGCTGACCTGCGGGGGGCGGAGCTGGTGCAGGTGGCGGAGCGGCATCTGTCTCAGATTCAACACGTCCACGGATACGTCACTCACACACACATCACACCTGCTCAGGTAACTGCAGCGTGGACCGCATCGATCTGTCCCCATCACATCAGTGGACTGACACAGTTCACCTGTATGTCACTCACACACTTCACCAAAGGGATTATCAGCATGTCTGTCAATCTGAATGTCGACATGACTCCGCTGTCTGAGGCCACGTTCTCTGACTCCTCTGTGAAATCCTTTATTGATGTTACTGTTTGGACTCAATTGCCTCATCCATCATCCTTGTGGTACATTCATTCATAATTGAGGATTCAACTGTTTCCATCTTAGTTCTTGGTTCAAGTCCCGGTTCGACTGGGGCCTGTGTGTGTGGAGTTTGCGCGTTCGCCCTGTGTCTGTGTGGTTTCCTCTGGATTCTTCCTCCCACATTCCAAAGACATGAAGATAAGGTTGAGTTTAGTGGAGACTCTAAATTGACTTGAGGTTTGAATGCCTGAATGAATCTCTATGTGTCAGCCCTTTGCTCCGGCGGCCCCTGAGAACCTCATAGAATAAACGGTATAGACAATGGATGGATGAACTCTTAGGCTGTAATGAGTGTTAAAGCAGAAGGCACGGTGATGAAGTGGTTAGCACTGTTGTCTCATAGCAAGAATCTTGGTTCGATTCCCAGTTTAATTGGAGTGTGGTGATGTCTGTTCTCTCAGGATGCTCCAGCTTCCTGCGACATTCCAAAGCCTGGGACTGGAGTTAGCTTAAGTGGAGGTTCTACATTGACTGTGTTGTTGACCACATGTCCCACAATCCTCTGATCATTCATTTGATTAAAGAGTATAGAAAGTAAAGGTGGTAGAAACCCCCCCCGCCTCTCGTCCAGTATCAGCTGGGATTGGCTCCAGTCCCCTGGCACCACTGAACGAATAAGCTTTTTAGATAATACCATTAAAGCGCCAACCAATTTAAACAACAGCCCAGTTCTCCTGTTTTCAAATAATATGATGCAATCCCCACCATGAAAATATCCAAGAAATAAAAAAATTTGTAGAAAGTTTTAATTTTATATCGTTCATATGCTGAATAGATTTTGTTGGGATGGATCTCAGAGTTTTGACACCAGGGACGACGGGTGTTCTAATATTTAGACAGAACCAACTCCTTGGTTGAGGTTAGGGAGAAATTGTGGTTTCCATTAAATATTGATAACACATCTTTTCTCATGTTTTCAAGTCACTGTAGAATTTATGATTGTATTTAACCAAAACCACAGTGTTTCCCTTTTGCCTGATAGTTCTTCAATCAAGTTCAAAATGTAGCTCGGTTGTCAAAACACTAACATCTATTTATTCAGCAAATTAATTAAAAAATCTTAATTTATAGGATAAAAGGTTTTCATTTATTTTCAGGCTGCTCCTTCGTTTAAAATTGGATCTATGAGGTTCTCTTTTAACTGAAGGACTTCTCTGTTCCCTGGGATCCTGGGGCTTCCAGCAGTCGAGCTTTACTCAAGCCTTTTATGGTCTCTGAAAAAAGAAAGCGTGTCTCATGTGACGTTTGAAATCAGCTTCTATTTTTGAAGCGTCGGTCGAGGGGGCAGCGGCTTCTCCATTTGCCCCAGTTCACCCACAGAGAGAAGTATAAGGGGACTTGTTTCAATACGGCTCCAGATTTAGACTTTTTTTACAAAGTGCTTGGAAGTCAAAGACACTGGCCTGGTTTTGCCTCCGTGCACGGAGCCTTTCTTTCACCAGGAGAATACTTTTAGCAGAACTGAGCGTGAAGGGATTCAGTACAACGCTTGCCCCATTTCTTAGTAATGACGCCCATTTCTTCAATCTCTGCCCTGCACCCAGTCAGTGTCTGTCCGGCCAGCTCCCTCTTTGTCTCTCTTTCTTTTTCTCTCTCACTACCACATACACACACACACACACACACACAGCGTTGTATCTTGTTATTGTGGTTGATTGAGCTGACTCTATCTGCAGATTCAGGCTCACATCAGCCTGCACACGCCTCAGACCCACACCTCATTATGCTCCACAATGTGTATGTTATCTTTTGTTGAGGATTTTCTCAGCTTTTTTTCCCCCATTCATTGAATTGTAGATTTTAATGAGGTCTGGTAAAACACAATTATGGTCTTTTTATTAAACTGACCCATAGTCCATTTAAGTTATATAGAAAAATGCAAATTTAAGATGTTTGAATTACTTATAACCACATTTCCTCAGTCACTTAAGAGAACCTGCAGTTATTTCAAGCCATTCTCCTCTTTATAGAGACTTTAAACAGCTGAGTGAAATTAGAAAATATGATTTAGAATGACGACAATTCATCTACTTCTTTAATTTCCTCTAATTTTCTATATTTCTTCCCTCTATCATCCCTGCTTTCTCTCTCTTATACGTCACCTCTAAATTCTGTCATGCCTTATCATCAGTGCAGTTTTAATTGTATAAATAAACTTTTATTTTATCTGTAATATTTGTATGATTGCATATTGGTTGTATATCAGGTAACTGATGTCTGCCTGCAGTCAGAGCTGAGGACTGTGTGATAGCAGAGTGACCAACATTTGTGTGTGTCTGCACTGACTCAGCTGTAAGTCACCACAAGTTCAAAGTTTGTCCTCTGGAAAAACTTTGGTCACAAGTTGAAGCAGTTTACTTTGTCAGTGATGGAGGAAGTGTTAGTGTGTAGCTCCATCTAGTGGCTGGGAACCACCGGTGAAATGTTGTTGATGTGACAGTGTTTACTTCCATGAGAAGCAGTGGTTCACTTATTGAAGGACAGGATGACTGATATGTGAGTTCTTTACATTATGTTATATTTTCTCTGGAGAGTTTTAGGCTGTAATCCCTATTGGACTCCATCTGAACCCATTCACTTGTGACCACTGAGGTTTCATGTTCGTTCATGGTTGTGACATACAGGTCTCAGTATTACATCATCATCATCATCAATATTATCATCTTCATCATCATCATCATCATCATCCTCTTTTTCATTTATAAACGTGCTTGTTGTTGCTTTTGTATTTGGATATTCAGGTTATTTTTAGAACTCCTCCTTCCCAAATGGTGTGTGTGTGTTTGTTTGTGTGTGTGTATGTGTGTGTCTGTGTGTGTGTGTTAATGTGAATGTGTGTGTCTGTGTTGAGTGTGTGTGTGTGCCTGTGTGTGACCACAGGTGCTGGGTCTGGCTTGCTCCTGCCTGAAAGATGGACCTGCCATCTTGTTCTCCCCGTGCACATGTTCCTTTCTCTCTCCTCTCTCTCTTTCTCTACCTCCTCTCTTTTTAAATCCCTCGCTCTCACACACACACACACTCACACACACACACACACACACACACACACACACACACACACACACACACACACACATACTCAGACACACTTTATCCTCATTTCACTTTTCTTTAAGTGCAACACACCTTGTGTTAAGGTATAAAATAACTTAAATTTAACATTACTTAAAATACAGTCTGAAATATTATCATAAATAATTGATAAGGAATAGATTATTTGGTATTGATTGTCAGTAGAAATATCAAAGATGATTTTGCACAGAACACAGTTGTGCATAGTTGCATCTATTTTCAGCTCAATGTAGTGAAGACTGAAACTGCCAAAATGAATAAATAGGTAAATATATGACTCAACAATATCTTTTTCCATAATTAAATGCTGAAATTACTAAGTAAACATAAGTGTGATTCTGAAAATACATATATAAGTACCTAAATGCATTCATTTTTTTCATTTATCAATGCAATTAACAATTTATTATTATTTAGATATTATTGTGAGATTTATTAATACATTTATTAACCTTTAATTTTGGCAGTTCCGACCTCCATAAATGTATAGCTTTAAAAATAACTTGGTCCTATGCAGTTATTTTGATTTGAGGAAAAAATGCAAATTGGACAAATCAGTTTGCCGCAGTGTGTGTATGTGTGTGTGTGTGTGTGCATGTGTTGCACCACGTTGAGCTGTTTCTGTACATTGTAGGTAGAATCTCCTGACTCTCCATATGATGAAGAGGCGTGGCCTCACCCAGAGGGAGAGAGGCTGACCGACGTTGGCGCCCCGCCTTTCTCCTCCCTCTATTCACAAAGCCACTCCCACTACCACCAGGTAAACCCGCCCTTTGAGTCCGTCGCATGCCTCCATCGCTCTGCCCGTTTGTGATGCTGTGGTGAACTCACGATGTTGCCCTCAGTAGTTTATCATCTCTGGAGTTCAGGGTTTGGATCACCATGTTTTTCCTGTCTTCCATTTCTTGTGATTCGTAACATATTTAGCAGATTCTTGGTTGAAATTTACCAGGGTCGCACCTCAACACCTCACGAAAACATTTCAGATTCTCCATATAGCAGTTTGAAAGCAGTAAATTGTTAATAAGACAGGGAGCCTTGATAGGAAACTCTTCCTCTGTGCAAATGGAGCTGAAGTGCCAGAAGTCTCAGTGGCAGATGGTGAGAGGAATGAACAACGAGGGAAAAATGACTTCCAGCATTTTGAGAGAAAGGAGACTCAGCTGGAGAAGAAGCAGCCGGGAGGGAAGGGACACGTTTTTATATCCTCTTAAAGAAGAGTCATGCTTCAATACAGGGAAACAATATCATCCTCTGAGTCTTGTTTATGGTCATTTTACCTTGTTTATCATTAATAGAGCTATAATAATGATGCCAATATTAGGGAATTACAATACAGATAAATTGGTAAATTTATACAATTGGCAACGATACGTAAACAGTCGTTATCAAACTCTTATAACAAAACACTTTGGATTTTCTGGACCCAGTTGACGCAGAGTATGTTCATGCTGTGATCGTAGAATGGTTGTGTGATTTTTCACTGATTACATGGTTTGTGTAATTCGCTGGTTCCATCCCTGGAATCTGAAATGTCCTCGGGCAAAATGCTGAACCTCAAATTGCCCCTGAAGGCTGTGCTGTTGATTCAAATAGAAGTGTGTGCGTGAAAGGATGAATGTGATTTGCACTGGGAGGTGTTCGGAGTGGTCATTAAGACTGGAAAAAGCACTTTATCATTACAAGTATATGTACAGTCCATTTAAATGAATGGACCTTAACTCAGCGTCTCTGTGGTTTTCTTATAACGTTTGTTTATTGTGCTGCTGACTGTATGCAGTGTCTCCACTACATGTAGTTACAGTATGTAAACTGCAGGAGGCAGCAGAGGCCAAAACTAATAAAGTGTGCTGCCTTTCACAAGTCAAGACCTGATTGGACTAAATCAATCAAAGTGTTTGATTGAAATAATGATGATCAGAATAATGTCAATACAAACAGATGATTATAAAAGTAAACAGAGAACTTATTATGATCAGTGCTGACAAACCTTGAGATATAGTGGAGGGTAGGAACATCCCATAGTGTGGGAGTGAAGCTGAATCCTGCTCATATAACAGCCAAAGAAAAAAAACTCTATGATATACAAACACATAAACTCCGCTCTGAGACGTTGGAAGCTCTTAGTCATTAAGCTAATGTAGATAATTAGGAAGAAGCAGGAGAAGACATATCGGGCTGTGGAGTGACAAGAGACGGGATAAAGAGAGAATTACAGGCAGAGACAGACTCAGAGACAGAGAGCAGATTTGCTCCCGGTTGTTAATCACTCCGTCAGTCGGCCAAATCGCTCCTCCCGAGTGAGTCGCTCCTCCCTCCTGCTGATACGCTAATTGAAATGAAGGAGTCGGGATAAGACCCGGGGCCGGGCAGCCGAACAACGAGCTGAAACTTGCCGCGATATGGAAGTGGAAAAAAAAACCCCGGCACAGCTGGATGATAATTCATCGGCAGGGAGCCCGTTTCACATTACACATGAATTGATCCATTGTCCTCGCGTCAGGCTGAACAGTGTCTGTGCTGCTAACACCCCTCTCCAAACACGACCTCACAGGATAAACACCTCTTTTGGCCGGTTTCTCATTGTGCTTGACCAGGTGCTTTGCTTGCTTTGTGGTGCTTCATGTCTATTAAGCTTTTACCAAGGACGCCTGACAGCTCTTCAGAAATACTCCTTACCAGAATCACAGAGGGATCTAATGGAAGGACTGGGCGAGGGCCAACAGGGTTAGGAATCACTACCTCGATATGGATCTGCTTGGAGGTCGGTTTACAGCCCGTACAGCTGCAGCAGCTTCCCTTTACAACAACACAAACCTGATATCACAATGTTGTTCACAGTCAGGTTGAATCAAAGTTGAGCTGAGCAGTGGGATACGGCAGCAGAAGAACAAATCTCTCAGTTCTGGTTGTCCACAAGAGGAGGGCTTCGTGTTGATTCTGATACAGCAGCGTTTAAAGGGACTGGGGGGCCCTGACCAAGCCCCTCATTCTAGTCTTCAACCAAACCTCTCACATCACAGACCTTATGGCAGAAAGTAGGTGACACAGGGCCTTAACAGGGGGTTTCAGATCAGAGTGTGGTTAGAGTTTCCTGTTAAACAGATCATTTCTCACTAGATTGTGGTTGTTCAGCTGTTATGCATTATTCCCGTAAAGAAAGGCCCCATCGCTCAACCTATTTTGATGGAAATAGGTTTTTACATCGTCTCCTTTTAACAAATAAACCAACAAACAAACACATGGGTGAAAACATAACCTCCTTCATGGTTACATGTACAATATCTGCTAAAGCAATAGTAATCAAACCTCTGATAAGTGAGGCCAAACACACATGCCTCCATTGTTACTGGGTTACTGTGCCAACAAGGGGGTCACGCTGTCTAGGTCTGGTTAAGCTGGGACCCAAAATAGGTTGTGGGTCAGTGTGTGGAAGGCCCACAGCCAGCAGGTGTTTTAAAAAAACAACACAACACACAGCATTTGCGTGCAAGACAATCTATTAGCCTGGCTTATACCTGTAGAGGAGGGAAGGGCAACGTTGGCTCTCTCAGCAGTCCGACATTAAACATGCATGATGTGTGCTTTTATTTAATTGGTCCTAAAATATTAATAAAGCTGACATTCACTGGCTGACATTTGACTTGAGAGAGAGAGAGAGAGAGAGGGAGATGGAGAGGGAGAGGGAGGGAGAGAAGGAAAGAGTGAAAGAGAGAGCGGCACATGACGGATCGTGACACTTCCAGCGTGTCACTTAAATTTCTGCTGTGTCAGCTGACGTGCCCGTGGCGGGTGTGGGGGGGGTGAATGACAGATGCTAATGACCTGGCTCCAGTTGTAATTCACGCTCGCTGCGATGACGGCTTTCTCCCGGCGTGTTCGCACTGTGAGCGGCGTGATGGATGTGATGTCGCCGCGGAGCCATTGTGGCGGTTTCAAAAGGCTCCGGTTGCATCCGTGTAGTTTCTGCAGCCACATGGACGTCCCCCTGTGTGTGTGTCGATGAGACAGATGACACGACAGCTTCCGACCTGGTGGCTGGATGAAGTAAACAGGTCGTAAAACCCTGTCACCTCCATGTTAGTGGATGGGACATAAAGTCTACATGCACGTTAAAAGCAGCTCAAAGATCAAAGTGCTCTTTTTTCTGCGATGTTTGTTTAGATGTTTGTTATAGAAACGAGAGCTGAGGCTAACTCATGATTGGTTCGTTCAAAATCATAAGATGTCAGCGTTCGAGGATATTTTGGCTACAGCTCTGGACAGTGGGAGGAAGTGGAGACACGTCATCCACCTTTATTTAAAGTCTTTACTTTTAGAAAGTTTAATTTTTCCAGTATCCACTTATGAATATCAACAGCTTTTGACACTCGTTCATTTTGCACGTTCCATGTTTAAATGATCACTGTGTTGAAATTAGTAGAAATCTACTGGCAGACATTAAATATTAAATTCATGATTTCTATTTCCTTGTCATTTAATGCTGAATTTCAACATTTCGTTCCCTGTATTATTTTATTCCTTGATCCTATTTACATTTTTTGATTCGGTGTAAACCATGTGAAGCACTTTGTAACCGTGTGTTTAAAAAGTCTTTACAGATAAAATTTATTAGCATATTCTTATACTTTATATCTGTAGCCTTTTGGAGAGGACTGGCAGCTTGACCTGTCCCATCATAACTTCAAACTGCTTTAAGTGATCATCACAGCCTCTTGTACAGTAGGTGATACGGGGGGGGGGGGGGGGGGGAAATCCTCCATCGCTCACCCACTCGATTACCAGGTCCCTTCGTATTATCTTTAATGTAAAAATAATACATATCATAAGAAATTAACGTAACATCCACTCAGATCTTGAGGAAAAAAAACACAGCCGGTGTTCCAGGTGTATTTCAGGACTCGGAAAGCTGTTGCCATAGAGACGCAGACAGAGGCTGTGACAGGGGTCGCGCTCCACCTGTGGCTCCTCCTCCACCTGTGGCTCCTCCTCCTCATGTGGCTCCTCCTCCTCATGTGGCTCCTCCTCCTCCTGTGGCTCCTCCTCCTCCGGGAGGCTGCGTTAGCTCCCAGGGCTAACTGGCCTCAGACGATGGGGGGGATACTGCAGGAAACAGCAGAGTGTGCTGGTTACCAGTCTGAGTTATGAAGCTGTAACTTTCGAGCCTGGCTGATAAATAACTTCTCCTGCTTGTGGTCTCAGGTCTTCCAGTGAATTCACAGAAGCCTCGAGGCCTCGATGTCGTACTGTGAAGACTCTCCTGTCTTTTGTTTTATCTCAGCCGGTGCCCAGCAACAGCCTGTTGTTTTCCATTCTCTAGTCATGCTCTGAGCGTGTATGTCTATGTGGTATTGCCTGCTTGTGTGTGTGTGTGTGTGTGTGTATGTGTGTGTGCGTGCATGAGAGGGAGAGAGTGTGTGGGAGAGCTGGGTGCTGCAGTGTCTGGAGGCTGCCTCAGGAGAAGATCTTTTTACCACTCACACACACACACACACACACACACACACACACACACACACACACACACACTCACACACACTATCAACTACTGCACGCATGTTCTGTGAGACGCACATGTTGGGAACATACCTGTTGTTTGTTACTGAGTGAAACTGGCGGAGGCATCTCTCTAGTTTCACTCTTACTACTCTCTCTTTCTCCCAGACACACACACACAAACAAACAAACACACAGATGCACACACAAGCACACATGCATACACACACACATGCTTATCATATAATTTTACAGATATTATAGCACATGTTTGTGTTTGCATGCATGTTGAGGGTGTGTGTCTGTGTACGTGTGTATTTGGAGTAGTGCAGACGCTCTGTCATATAATTGGCCCGCTGCAAAGCAGGGGCGTGGCCAATGATATTTGACAGTGAGAGAGACAGAGAGGGAGAGAGAAAGAGAGAGGCGTCGGGTTGCAGCTCCAATAAAAGAGAGATATAGAGAGAGAGAGAGAGAGAGAGAGAGAGAGAGAGAGAGAGAGACAGAAGGTGGGTGGGGGGTAGGTAGAAAAAGGAGAGGGAGGAAAAAGAGAGACTGAATAATGTACTGAGTGAGAGACTTGGAGCGGTATCGCAGATGTAGGAGGGAGGAGGAACAGAAGAGTTGCTGAAAGATTCTTCCAGGCATCCACCTACCTCAGATGATCTCCCCCTCGCCTGCATCCCTTCACCTCCCTGCTTTCATCCGTCCAGCCACCCATCCCTCCCTCGCTCCCTCGCTCCCTCCCTCCTTCCTTCCATTTTTAATGGGAGCGCCCACAGTGACAGGGGGCAGATTGACTGGTCATCTCCTTGGACTCAGAGAGAAGGAGGGAGGGTAAGAAGAGGAAGACAGAGAGCAGGAGTGAACTCCTTAAAATAATCAATCCTCACATCCTGCCGTTGCCTGGCCCACGCTCCCACTCACTCTGCCTCCGCCGTGAAGAGAGGAGAGGAAGCAGTTGGAAGAGAGGAGATTTTGGACGTCCAGTGATGGGGAGGCTGGAGATGTATCCTGGTTAGAGAGGAGATGGGATGATGGACAGATGGATGGAGAACACAGAGATTCAGGAAGATGGATTGACGTGCGGACGGACGTGCAAAGACCCTGACAGACAAACTGATGCTCCAACTCTAAAAACGACTGTCTACCTGCCGAGCACTTTTCATCTCCTCCTCCTCCTCCTCCTCCTCCTCCTCATCTCTTGATCTGACAGCTGCTCTCCCATTCCTCAGGGAGCCGGAGAAGAAAGAATAACCTGAAAAGGAAGCGATATTATTATTAATTATTATTATTGAGAGGGAACCAAATGAGAAGAAGATGAAAAAAACCACAACAGTGGCAGCGTAATCTTCAGTTGAGAGTGGAAAGAGGAGGAAGAGTTGGACTGTGTGTTTGACAGCAACACCAAAACAGAGCCCGAGAGGCAGAAGGAGAGAGGGAAGCGACGGAGGAGAGGAGCCGGAGATGAAGCAGCGGAGGAGCAACAACGTGAACCCCATCGTGCCCGTGTGAGGGAGGAGCCGGCCGTGGAGAGACCATGAACTATATTTTCGGCAACAACACCCTGGTCCCCCGCAGCGCGAGGGCGGGCGGCGGGTCCGGGGGTCAGGGGTCAGGCCTGGGAGTGAAGCAGAAGATAGGGCCCAAGCGATGCTCCTCGGAGGAGCTGGCGCATCCCCACACCTCCTCACCCTCCACCTCCTCACCCGCCTCCTCCTCCCCCTCCTCGTCCTCCTCTCGCTGGCAGCAGCTCCTCATGTTCTTCTCGAGGAGGAGTGCCTTCACTGACTGTATCAATGCTAGCCAGGTAACACACACACACGTCACAGGCTATGTGTGTGTGTGTGTGTGTGTGTGTCTGTGTTCTTTATGCTTGAGGGGTGGTAGGGGATCAGGGTGGGAAGCATGTAACTTAACCTGGGTTTTTGTTGTGTGTGTGTGTGTGTGTGTGTGTGTGTGTGTGTGTGTGTGTGTGTGTGGTTACATTGCCTTCTCCCAAACGCTCTCTAGTTTCAGTTTCTCAGGAGGAACAGGGAGGCAGTGAGGTTTTAAATTGAAGTCGAAGCCGCTCGGAGATTTGGGATAATGTTGTCATGGAAATGGTCTCTGCACGGCACGGTGTGTGAGAACCAGAGAGCCGGTGCGTTGCCATGGTAAAAAACATAATTTCGCTGAGCGGTCGGGTCACAGCCGCTGCACAGTCACAGACGGTGAAATCAAAATCTTAATGTTGAGGGGGAAAGGTGTGTGTGAGTCACCGTCACCACATGGTTGGGTTGTTCTGTCATTACAGTGCGTTACGACACAGTGAGATTCAGGAATCTATGAATGTTTATGTGAGACGTGGATTTGGAACTTCAATAAATAACATGTGAGACGCAGGCTGTGAAGGACTCAGGGTTTAGGATTCTGTGTTGAGGAGTTAGCATGTAGCCTGTGCACGTAGCAGCTGATGTAACCACATCCCAGCTGTCAGGTGCCTCCTGCACTTAATTTAGCTGTGCAATTTGGATTTGTCACTTTATCGACTGTCTTTCTATCTTGGAAGTTACCTACACACATTTATGTATATTTTAAATATAGTTTTGTATTTTTGATCCTATTTTCAGTGTGTTATCTAAAGTTTTCCCTGTTGATTCAATATCTTAGTACGACTGCTCAGTTGCTCATTTATAGCAACATTAAATGTGATGTTAAGGAAGTCCTGGCTCCTGCTCCATATATCACCAAACACATTTCCACTGATGTAAACACAGGGATCATACAAGAGTCTCCTATTCAGCAATAACACAGATCAAATAGAAGCTACAGACTGTAATATCCGTTATAGCATATGCGCAGCAATTCTCACTGACTAAATTAATATGCATTAACTTTCTGTGAGAATATAAATGAAGCACGATATGACTTAAATAATTTGCCTTGTGCTGAAGGGCTGCTATGACTTATGCTGCTAAACCATAGTTTAGAACCTACGATGCAGCCATCTACTGTGGGGCGGCTGTTAATATCAAGTACTGCATAAAACCAGCTTGAAACCAGCATCCTGACACATGTACAGAGATGGCTGTGTGACCACTGCTTTGCTTTTCTTCCTGGCAAACAAACCAACTAACAAACAGAGGACAGGGGTGAAAACGTAACCTCGGTAGTGAAGGTAATATGGACCAGTTCATACGAGGGTTGGGGGTCCAGGTCCCTGCATGGTTCCATTCTGTAAAGTTGTATGTCCAGACTGACCTGTAGCCTGTGATAGTCTAATGCATCATGGCCTCCTGGTGCGAATTTCAAAAGCTAAAACATTGTGGAACTTTGTACTGGCAGCAAAACCACTGAGCAGATGATCACCACTCGCTGTTTTTGTCCTTATATGATCAAATTTAATATATTATTTAGATTGCTGTTGGCATTGACAGTTAATCAAGTGGAAGTGAACGGTCACAGGTTGTTTCACAGGCTTTCACAATTAAATAAATCCTTGCAGCAGACTAGGTTTGAATATATAAGCTGATTTAGAATTTTTGAATACTGCACGTTCATTAACTTCTGATTACGCCAGAAACATGCTTTAGTTCTCACCAGCTCTATGTTTCCTCATTTTAATTCTAAATACATAGGAAGCACAGGTGTAAACCAGTTAGCATCATCAAACCAGCAGTCTGCATTAACTACTAAAGCAGTTTAGCCGCCCACTAAGGAGCCACTGGGACCGGACTGGTATTTACATGAAGAGCATCTTACCATGGGCTCGCTCTGATGTTGACAGATGATGGAGCCACTGTGCAGTAAACAGCTTAAAGTTGTCTTAAGCCCCCGAACAACACTCGTCTCTTTACCACCACTTTCTTCATTTTTCAAAAAACTGTGCCGCGGCCCCGGTAATTACATTATGCAAATTTCAGGAACGCATCAAAGTCCCCCCCCCCCCCCCCCTCCTCTAACTGTTCTCAGTCCTAAATCCAAAGCTCCTCTTCCAATCCGAAAACCAAGCGCTCCGTTAAGTACACATGAGAAATCTTCAAAACATCATCAATTTGTTTCATGCAAAGTCTTTGAATGTTTTTGTTATTATTAATTATGGTTGTTTGCTGCTCTCTGAGAAGAATTGGGCCTTAACTTTTGGTCCATTTGGAAATTGCTGCTTTTGTGAGATTGTTGTTTGTGTCTCACCTGAACTCCACCGGCTGATACGGAATTCTTCCCAAAACTCACTTGTGCATGAGGACAAAAACATTTACAATCGATCCTGTAATTACACTATTATGGAATGCATATTGTAGAACATAATTGTACAGTAAAGAGCAGGTAGTTTGTTCTTTTGACATTTTCACTGCTCTGTTTATGAGATAGTTTAACACTTAAGTTTCAGGGATCAATATTCTTGCGTCACGGCCACTGTTGTGTTCCTGTTTTGTGCAAATGATCACACTCTTTTTGCACTGCAGATGACAAATGCAGTAATGTCTCTGCTGGATTCAAACCTGCATTATTGATCTGAATGGATGGGGCGCCACTCACATCGCTCAGCCCGGCAGCACTTATACGGCCGTCTGCAGATTTACAGCATTGCCCATGGAAAAAAGTTAACTCCCGACCCCCCCGCCCCTTTGCAGTAATCATACTGGCCAGTGTTTTCCCAAGGTGTTGCCATTTTCCTGTCTAAGGCACTTACTGCATGACTGATAGGCCATTACACAAAACACAAACACACACACACACACACACACACACACACACACAGCTATTGGCTCTGTTGATGAAAGCTAGAAGAGCTATTTTTTAACTTTGCTGATTCGAGCCTTGTTGCACAAATCAAAAATTACAACGTTACACATTTCAAACTAGGTGTGTTTTTGTGTGTGTGTGTCTTTTGTGTAAACCTGACCACACGTGAACCCACAAAAAGAGAAACACACACATGCAAACACACATATAATGATTACTTTTTAAATCAAAGCATTTCCTCTTCCAGTGTTATGATAACCGTGACATTTAGAAGTCTGAGTCCACACGTTGCACTTATCTCACTGCACCGTGTTTTACTGCAGCGTCTCTTCCCCGCTGACAGTAATGGTATCGATGTTGACCCCACCAGTCAATCTGTCTGTTTCAGCGGCTTCACTGTTGACTCCAGGTTTTCTTTAGATAGTGAAGAGATCTTCTAACGTCAGTTCACAAATCTCTGTTCTCAAACGATTAAAGGTTCTTTTTCATGCTGCCTATATTTACGTAAAGAGTCATTTTCAGTTTCAATCGTCCTTGTGTCCTTTACATCGGGATGGTTGTAAAGTGATACGTCCAATATAGGGTCGGCAGAGTTGATGACATCAACAAACATGGCAACGGTGGAGGATGTTGTGATTGTGTAGACGACACCTAGGTAGGTTTTGTATGTAAACCACTTTACTCGCATCCATCCAAGTCGTCTATGGGAATGCGTGGTTAAATAGGAAAGTGTATGTCTGGCCTAGCCCCCGTCCATCTCTCCCCCTATAGCCCCCCCCGCCCTGTCTGTGTATTATTGATGAGTGGTAAAGCAGAGGTTTGATCGTCCTACAGAAAGAGCCCTAAAAGCCTTAAAGAGGTGTTTAGTGGTCACAGGAAATGGAGGTAGAGAAGGACGGACAGCGCTGGAGAGAAGTGGGGGGGGGGGGGGTAGATGAAGAGAGACACAGAGAAGGGGAGATTTTGTGATTGATTAGGACTGTGGGAGAAATATGATAGTCTATTAGCTAAAAGAAGGCAACGTGAGTGTGTCATGCTCGTCACTCTGTTGGATAATCCATCAACATAAAGATCAGCTGACAGGATACTGGTTAACGAGTCAGTTTACTGGTTTGATCGTTAAGGTAAACAGCCGTAATCCAGCAGCTGTTTGGGAAGAGAAAGTGTCAGTGAGGCAGTAAGTAACTGGGATCAGTATTTCAACTTCTGTTTTAGATACTTATATTCAAAAGGTCAAAACAATTATTTCCATTGATCTTATTTAATATTCTACATTATATTATTCCATTTTAAAGTGTTATTCATAAAAAAATAGGACAATCGCTGTTCACGATGTACTGTTAAAGGTAGGACATCGCAAATAAACCCTTTGTTTTTCAGTTTTTTTAATCAGACATCAACAATTCTGCTCCCAACTAGGCCCAGTGTTACATTTCCCTCAGAACGACGGTGGCCCAGGGGTGACAATCACAAAGAAAACCAATAAATCACAAACATACATCATTCAATGCAACAACAAATAATCATATTCCTTTTTATTTTCCTATTTGCCTCTGGGATGCACTTCAGGTGACGTAGAGTCAACCCACGTGGATCAGAGCACAGTTTGGTATTATCACAATTGTGATTTTGCTAGAATGAGGTCTGGAGATGTAGTTTATACAGATATTGGTCTTTTAAAAAATGGAAACCTTGTGTGAGACCGACTTTCAACACACAACAGATAAACTGCAGAGTACAAACCTACTCTCCTCTCCATTTATCCTCCTGCCGCCCAAGGAAACTTTCCACTTTCCCCGTTTCTCATGGGATACCATTGTGTGTTTGTCTGTGTGTGTGTGTGTGTGTGTGTGTGTGTTTGTGTGTGCGTAGGATCCTCTGATTTTCTCTGTCCTTCTTCATCCCTGTCTTTTATAATTTGAATATAATTGCGGCACAGTGAGCAGCAAACTCTGCATTTCTCTGAAAGCATCAACTGGGTCCTTCTGGAACTTTACATCTCAGCAGAGCTTCTATAGATCATCTGTTGCCGAGTGGGCAGTATGGAATACACCAAAGTATAAAGTTGTATTTTTGGTGTCTTCACACCATAACTGTGAATTTTCACCACCTCCCACAGTCTCTGCTCCCTCTCTCCGAAACTTTACATCATCGCCGCATAGAAATGAAGCAGAGCAGGAGGCGGAGGAAGGGAAGCAGCATTTGCGATGGCTGTACTTTTTATTTTTCAAAAACACAATAATTTACGACTCAAAGGAAGATGCAAATTTGCCGTATCCAGTTTCAGAAGGTTAAGAGATCCACAGATGGTTCATACAATAGAGTCAACAAAGCTTTTCTTTTAAAGCTCAGACTCGTTTATCCTTCACAGAATCGTCCCTGTTACAACACGCTAACGTCATGCTTGTGTCATATGGGAGCAGATATTGGACCAACGTGAGGGTTAGAAGCGATGTCGTGTTCAGACTTGTTCGAGCCCCTGAAGGCACCGGGTCTCTGATCCTGATCAGCTGTTACACGTCAACACACGTGCCCTCAAACACAAGAAACTGTCTCAAGTTGTTTATTTTGGCCGATTTCTCTCCACACCGGCCATTTCCACAATGTGAGTTAGCAAATGAGAAGTCCTGCAAGAGATGGATTCATCGTTTCAAGTAAAGCTGATGGTGTTGGAGGTGATGTCATCAGTGGGAGGAGCAAATGCATATGTTTACCACCTGGACCGCATTTGTCCATGGCGACCGACTAACATCAGCTGCCGTCATGGGGATGCTGCAATTTGCCGCATGTGTGTGTTCTTTTGTTTGTGAGTTAAAGAAAAACTGTAAAAGGTCGTGTGCATAGAATTATTAGTGCACTGCATCAGTCGCTCGCACGGACACACACACACAGAGACACACACAGAGAGACGTACACACAAGTCGTGCTGCAGGCGTGAGTTGTGCATTCGGTTTTGCTTGAGTGTATGAGAGGTGTTGCGTCACCTTCTGTGTGTGGGATGAAGCTTTCATATAGGCTCTCTCCCACACACACACACACACACACACACACACACACACACACACACAGATACTCTCTCTCCTCCCTCTCCAGCCTGTTCTGTGTCTATGCTGATATAATCAACACAGATCAGCTGACTACGAGCAATCACTTAATACGACCACCAGCTAACGAGGCTGAACACAACATGATGACAGCTCCATCCATCCGTCTGTGATTAGCTTGGATGATTAGACACTTTGAGGCTCGACCTGTTCACTGCAGCTGCATGAGAGCTGGATCACAATGATGCTGATCTCCTTAAAAGAATCAGGTTGTCTATATTTAACAGTGGCTACGTTTACATGGACACAAATATTGACCTTATTCTGAAAATAATATTATTTTCGATCATATTGAAATACTCCACATCTTAATTTGATCATTGCTCATTACATGTATGACCGTATTCAGGCTGAGGTGATCAGATAATAACGTTCACATCTCAGTGTCTTACTCCGAATATTGTCTATTCATTGTCTATATTGGAATATTGGTGTAAATTGTTTGTCAGCAGTATTTCTCGAAAAGCATTGAACCGGTTTGCACCAAACTCGGTGAAGGAACGGAACATGAGCCAGAGAAGAACCCATAAAATGTTGGTGGAGATCCAATCAAGGGCTTTTAGTTAATTACTTACTTAAAAATGCAAAACTTTGAATATTTTCCCATGTTTGTGTCTGGATGTTGAAGAAAAAAGAGTTAATTAGGATTGTTTGGCGGAGGTTTTCTACGGTGAGTGATTGTTTTGCTCTCTCACCGGCCAATCAGTGCATTTCTTGATTAAAGTGAAACAAAGTTGAATGTTTCTCAGCTTCTTAAATGTGCAGAATCGAATCGTTAATATCTTCTTGTCGGGATAAGAAAGGATCCAAAACGCAGACACAAAGGCAGGCTGACGTAGTGAGGCTGCTTTTAATAACTGCATCAGGCTCACAGACAAGCAGGCAAATATAGAAAGTGAGACACACAAAGAACACAGGTAAAAGGTACACGTGGTACCAGGTGACTCGAGGCTGATGAGAGCGGGGGGGAGGAGGATGGGCAGGGCAAGGAGGTGAATGGAAACCAGGAGGAAAGACGGAGGACACCAGGTGGTGAGGAGGAGAAGTAACGCTCATAAGGTCACGACTCAGTGTGACAGGCTTTGAGCTACAGCTGTAATAAATCCCAGAAAGCACGGAGGAGTAATGAACTGCACTTTGTAGAATAGATGCTGCAGAGTTGGAAGTTGGCCTGGGCAGTTTTAAATCACTGCTGTGCTGCAGATGAGGTGGCCGCTCCTCCATCTCTGCCAGCCGCCGCCTCCTCCTCCGACTCGGGGAAACAGTTTCTAATTGAGTCATCGCGGAGGAAGACGTCGCTGCTGCCGGACACAGACGACACCTGAGAGGAAGGAGACACAGACAATCATCTGTAACCTACATTGAGACCATAACAGATGATTCCAGGTCAGCAGATTTACTCCACTCTGACTCTTTGACATGCAGCTGGAGTGGTGCCACCGATAGATGGGAAAGAAAACACTATTATCATCTGAGTGTCCTGAATACCAGTTTGGGGGCTTTGATGCCTGAGTGAGAATAAATTGAAGAAATGGGAAAGTTCGGTGAGGCTCGTCTCAGAAGCTGAACTGGAGAATCAGTTGTCGTTGCTGTTGTCGTGATCAACAACGTCACTTTATTAAATTTATCACGTATACAAATTGCACCAAATTCAACATCTGCTCTTCCTCGGGCTCCTAACAAGACAAGTTTACAGACATGTTTCTGGAATCAGGAGATAGATGAGTTGCGTGCGGTCGCTTATTGTTTCTAGATTTGTCAACCTTCTCGTAGATTTTTGGATATCAGTTACCTTTGCAACAGTCAGTGAACTTGAGAAGGAGGAGGAGGAGGAGGAGGAGGAGGAGGAGGAGGAGGAGGAGGAGGAGGAGGAGGTTCACCTGAGACCTGAGCGATGCTGACGCTGTTTCCTGCAGCTTTGTTTTGGAAGTGAAATACTTTCTTCTCACTCTCCAACATCTTGCTCCTGAAGTAAAACCCACTCCCTCCTCCTCTCACCTGTTATTGCTCTTGACAAACATAGAATAGAAATCACTGCATCTTTGATTTAAAAGAAAAATAATCCAAAGTTCAGTTGTGTAAAGGAACAGCTTTCTACTCCATTACCTCCCAATCCCCACAGCAAAGCCAATCCCAGCTCTCATCGTGACAGAAACCAGTACTGACTCACTCTGCCATGTTGTGTGTGGCGGCTGGTGCGATGTATGATAATGAAGATCTCAGGCTGTGACCTCACATGTGTGATCAGCAGCCAGATCCATGGAGACCACAGCTCTGAGAACTCTTCATTTACAATACTCCATCACATGATGTCAGGGATCGTTACGCTGTTATACAGGAAGTGAATTCACAGTTATATTGAAAATATTCATTGGATGCTTAATATTCACGGGTACCAGCCTCTCACACATGAGGATTTGATGATCATTGTTCTCTTATGTGATAACAAACCTAATATCAATGGGTTTTGGGCTGTTGATTACAAAAAACATAAATTTGATTATCTTACCTGCTGCAGTTTAGAATTTGACATATTTTCGGACACTTTATAGACAAGTAATCAATCGACTAATCAATTAATGAATAAAACAACAGTCTGATTAATCAATATTAAAAATGGTCATTAGTTTTGGCTCTGGTTCAGTTTGGAAAGGACAAACCATTTTGTGTTTTTAATTTGGGGCTGATGCCAGTGAGCTACTGGCTTGAGGTATTTCAGCTTAGTAGGTATTTATTAATCTGAAGGTCTGGACAACAACAAGCGTTTTCAGTATGATCCTGTTTTCCTTTCACTGCAAACAGCATCATGATGGAGTGAACATTTACTAAACATTATTCAGACATTTGAAAGTAACTTCCCTGCAGTGTTAAACGTATTCAGGGTGAATTTGAAACCAACCAATCAGATGCAGCCCAACAACAGACGCTTTAATGTTCTGGTTAACAGCTTGAACTGCATGCAGCATATTTTCCACATGCTCCCGGCTATTGTGCATAATTATGTGACATTTTTCTGTGTAAAAGCTCAAACTGGATTTAACTACACAGCTGCTGCATGCTCTTGTTCCTACCACAGTATTGGATGTGAGGGTCGTTTGTGATCTGACGTGCAGAGCTGTTGTGTCTTTGTTTGATCAGAAATCTGCAAGAAACAACTCAGTGGTGACGAAGGTCCTGTTGAAAAGCTTCGTCATGTTCAGTCTGTGCAGCTCTGTCTCCACCAGTGCTCCATCTGTCTGTGGACGCTGACCCCCCCTGCTGGTGTCTGTTAATATCACATGACTCGCTGCAGAAGGTGGAGCTGGAAAATCCTTATAACTACTTTTTTATTGAACACGTCTTTCTAGAAAATGTCTTGTTACATGTGTGAATTTGCTTTTGTAAATGAGATTCTCCTTGATTCTGCTTGGCGTCGTCAGGCATCAGTTTTTACATTAAAATGCTTAGAAGAAATAATTATGATGCATAAAGAGAAGTGGGAATTACACAACCTGCAATCATGGAGGTAAACCTAAGTGTGAATGGCTTTTTTATTTTCTCATCTGCAGCCACACTCACTCTGAGTCAGACTGACCAGTCAGGATTCATTCATGGAGCAGACTGAGCACTTTCACTGGACGATAATTTGTGTATCAATTACACTAATTGAGATGAGAAACGGTCCGACGCTCGATAAATGGCGTTTATCGCCAGGATTTTTTTTTACATTTCAGTGAAGTCGGCCCGACACAGAACGAGGATTGAGATAAACAAACAATTATCGGAGAAGCGAGATGATTCCTGTGTTTGATAATGTGTTGTTCAAGCATTTTTAGAGTCATGTCAAAGGGAAATGGAGGTAGAAGAATAATCAGAGCAGGATATATACGCTGAGTCAGAAGTTTCACACGTCAGGAAGTTTGAGTGGAATGCAGTTTGTCAGTGGTGGACAGATAGTAAACGTACCATTATATATAAACGTACAATATTTGTTGACATGATTTCGCGGAATGAAACTTCGGGGATTTAAACTCTCAACTCCCCCCCCGGAAGCTCTGTTCATTTGAGATGCCTCTTTCTTCATGTCGTCATTTCCCTCTCTTGTCTTGAAACCACTCATCATCGCTCGTCCCTGCATTTTCATTTCTCAGCAGCTACCCCCCCCCCCCCCCCCCCACACACACACACACACCCTGGCTCTACCCCCACCCTCCAGCCCTGTGTTATTGCTGGCTTCATTTAGCGCTGCGATGCTAACAGCCTATTCTCCTTGCTCATCCTCTCCTGCCTGAGCCTGCAGCGGTAGCAGCACTTTACACGGGGAGCACACACACATGCACAAACACAGACACGCACACACACACACACACACACACACACACACACACACACGCACACACTGGGCGGCTGCTACAGGCTTTCTGTCCAGCTCCCTCTTTAAGTCTTTGTGCTCTCCACATGGGAGCTGCTTTTTAATGTGGCTCGTCCCTGCACCTCTCTCTCTCTCTCTCTCTCTTATCAGTCTGGTTTGAGGCGAGTTGTGGTTTTTATTAGCTGCCATTATAGAGACATGGACCTTATAGTCATAACCATATAGGTGTGTGTGTGTGTGTGTGTGTGTGTGTGTGTGTGTGTGTGTGTGTGTGTAATACCAGCTGTAATTAGCCAGAAGCCGTAACTCATCTTATATAAAATATTCCTGGGTATTATGTACTTGTGCAAGAATTATCTTTTTTTATACATCGAATTAAATGCAAATGTGAATAATGAATGAGTAATGCAAATACCATTGACTGAACTGCAACAAAATACTGCAGATATTGTAAAATAGGCTTTCTTAACCTATTTAGCGAACTTCACTTTGCTAATTTTACATATTTTTCTTTCAAGAACTACTTACTTTTAGTTTTAAGTTTTATGTTTAAACCCCTGCTTGTCCACACAGGTGGTTTCTGCCGCTGATATAAGAGCTTTGGATGTAGATATGATGTAAATGTTTTTTATTCTCACTCACTCCTTCCAGCAATGAGAAGGATAAATCTGTGCTTTGTCTAATCAGTTCATTTATTCCCTGAAAATTCAACCTGCAACACCTCAAGTAATCGAATAATGATTTAGGTTATTTGATGATTTAGTTGATTCAGTTTGAGATGTTTCAAAGTTTAAAATAAGTTATTGTCATACATTAATTACAATATACGTCTTAGTATCACAACAAACAAATGATGACAACTCTGGATTACTCAAATTATTGAGCTTTGACTGAGAGAAAATAATAATATCTTTATTTTAGGAGTAGATTCATTTCGGGCAACTTAACTGCAGTGTTGCGTCACGGTTTGTGTGCATTAACTATAAAGTGTATCCTTCAGGATGCACACAGACACACACACCGACACACAGACACACACAGTCTCACAAGGAAGTAGGCCAACACATAGAGACACCCACACACACACAAAATCAAACCAGGCATTTTATAGACTGTATTTCAGCTGACCCAGCCTGCAATGCTTTAAAAGAACAAGACAAAGGTTGATGGAAGGGGACTCGCCTCCACCAATCACAGCTCTCCATAATTCGTACACACACACACACACGCACACACACACACACCACTGAGCTCTGAGCACTGTATCACTGTCCCCTGGTTGCCTATCGATTAGTCATGCCTGGCTGCTGTCATGTGCAGGAGTCCAGGGAAGTCCCTAATTGGTTAGTCCGGGAAAGAGAGAGACAGTGAGGGAGAGAGAGAGAGAGTTGGAGAGTGAGTGAGGGAGAGTGAGTGAGGGAGAGTGAGTGAGAGGGGGAGGCAGCATAGAAAGATGAGAGAGGCGGAGGAAGACAATTGTCCACGGTGATCTGTGCTAATATTAAATTAGCGGAAAGATTAAACAAGACGAGATGAAGGAAGAAAGACAAAGAAAAGCAAACTTAACCTTGACTTTGACGTCCTCTGATTCCTTGACGGGAGAAAAGTCCAACACCAGAATCTGATCGGACTTCAGGTACGGTTTTACTGTCTCTACTTTTCGTTGGGAAGACGTGAACCAATCTGGGACAGAGCGACCAACACTTCAGCTTCTAAGCCAGAGTGCACGACAGCATCAGTGGACTTTACGAGTTACTCCGGGAGACTGACCTCTGGATTGGAGCCTAATCGCGGAATGGGAATCTTCCTCTGGAGTGTATGAACTGACCCGCGTCCTCGGAAACAGAGCAGTCTGGACTCAAAGGAGGATCAACCTGTCCAAGTCATCCATCTACTTTGTCTTGGTCCCAAACCTTTACTGAGTCGGTGAGAGGGTCCATATGATCCTAATTGGAGAAAACTGAGAAGAGGAGTTTTAAGAATTGCACTAAAGGAGGATGCTTTGCTTTTCCAGACTAGCGAATGCCCTAATCCATATGGAGACGAAATTGAAACACTGCCAGAAAGGAGGGATTGTATTTTAAGTTCCTGATTGTGCGTTGATCTTAACGCGCTGATATCAGGCAAAGAGAGGGCGAGCACCATCTTTGTCCTGGACATAAGAGCATCGGCGGTTCTGGAGAGGCATGACCTACATTATTCAGACACGACTGATTCAGAGGAGCTACTCGCTTTTGTCATCCTTGTGAAGGAGACAATGTGGTGAGAGCACGGTAGAAAGATAAAGGAGACAGGGGGGTTTGCGGTGTGAATCTTTTTAAATCTCTGCAGCCATGACTACTTATTTCCACAGCCATGAGTTCTGCTGTAGCCCCAAGAAGCACAGCGGAGGCTCCTCCAAAGGAAAATCTGGCAAAGGAAAGGGCAAATCGGGCAAAAGTGTTACGCATTCGAAGCAAAACCAGAATTTACTGCAAATACACACGGCCAATCACCACCTGCAGCCGTCGCCGCTCCACTCACCAAAGCACCATCCCCATTCGCCGAACCACGGTTGTCATTCACCAAAACACATGCTTCTGTCTCCCTCCCCAAGCTACTACCACATAGCTACAACCTCTTCAAGTCACCAACTGGCGCCACCGTCGCCAACGTACCAGCTGGCTCCGCAATCGCCAAATCACCTGCTGCACTCGCCGAACCACCACCAGCTTCACCTATCGCAGAGTCATCAGCAGCTGCACCATCACTGTCAGAACCAGCAACAGAACCATAATCCGGCGTCACCCAGTCACCTGCTCCCCTCGCCATCGATGCATCAACTCTACCACCATACACCGCGGCCGGTGCAGCTCCATTCCCCCAGTCACCACTCATTGTTCCAGCAGTATCAACCGCACCAGCTCTACCCTTCCCCTCTTCCTCACGCCTCCCAGTCGCTGTCCATCCACCCTTTTCACTCGCCTCAGCTCCCCCTGTGTGCGGCGCTGGGCGGATATGGCTGGAACACATTGCCGACCAATCTGGCCACCAGGGGCTCACGAGGAAAGTTCCCCAACCTGAGGGACAGCGTGAAGAAGAGTCCGACCAAGAGCAAATGCAAGGGCAAGGCTGGGAGCCGGCCTTGGCCCAATGACACGTATATCTGGACAGCCCAATCAATGGGAGCTCCCCAACATGTGCCGCTCATACACCTTCCACATATACAGGCCCGTGTGCAGGTAGGTCTGATGGGTTAGAAGATAGTGGGTTTTAGGCCCTGGATCCTGTCAAAAACTTTTAAAACTTGGGAGTTCTGATTAATACCAACCATAAAATAGTACTACTTAAAAAGCCTGTACATGTTGTGCTTGCAAGAGATGCCTGAATAAGGTAATTTTTAATAATGTGATGCCTTTTTGTCCAGATTACGCCAAAATTGGCATAACCCTAACAACCCTGGGGGCAAAAACATAACCTCTGCTGTGAGAGTTTGTTAACATATGAAGTAAAATATAAATAGGTATCTGTGACCGGTTGTCAACACAATGCTCTATTAACGTTTTTGTGTATTTACAGTTAATTGCACTGTGAAGCAAATAATTGCTCTATTGTTTTTGAGTGAGGCTAACTTACTGTAAATCGATCAAGTAGCCGCGACAGAAGCAATGGCGCCGCGACACCAGTGGGAGGCAGCAATGCATGAAACTGGGCCCAGTCTGCCAGAGAGAAGAAAAGGAAGAAGAGAAACCATTTTGTCTTATTTACCGATGAAACGCGAAAAGGAAAATTAATAATAGGTTTTTTGAAATAGACTTTGAACAACAATATCAGGAAGCATCACTTATTATCTCGTCAAATTGTTTTTATATCCCATTAATGTTCAAAGTGCTGCTGGAATCAATAAGTGCTGAGACACATTCGACAACTGGTGACATCCGTGGCCATCAAACACACGATATGACCCTAATTTGCCCTTTTTAGTGAAGCACTGACATCCTGAAGTGTGCTATTGAAATAGAGCTGTCATTGAAATAATGTCTGTGTGTGTGTGTGTGTGTGTGTGTGTGTGTGTGTGTGTGTGTGTGTCTGTGTGTTTATGTGAGTACGGGATTTGACCCCGTTCGATTCTAAGCGACACTGAGAGTAATTCTGGGAAATCCAGGAAACTAACAGACCGAGGGGATTGTGAGAAAGTGGGAGGTTTACCAGTATAACTCATAGCATTATAAAAGTTAGTCACATTTGATTGGACACAGCAGAATGATGATAGTGTGTAAGAGTGGTTATGGTCACTTTCATCTTCCCCGGTGATATAATCCGGAGGGCGGAGGCTTCCATGTGTGACAGGACCTGACTGTTGTATAAACTCCTGTTGGAGGTTGTGGTTGTAGTTTTTCTTTTGGCTCAGAGACAGATGGTTATAGTCTGGTTAGCGTGATTACCAGGACAGTTCTGATTTGATTAGAGTCACACTTCATCTGCTCATCTTCCTTTTTCTGCTTTAGGCTTCATACTCTATATCATACTGCCTGTTTGAAGTGTGTGTGTGTCAGAATGTAGCTCAGTGCACTGACTGATTATTTAACTGCTGCTGTGCATCATCACACGTTTTAGGATTCTTCATTTCTGTTCTGAATCCTGGTTAATTAGCTAATTGATAATTGTATAATATTGATGTTGGTTTAGAAGGTGAACACAGCACCCTGCGATTGGGGATCATTTCAGTGTCTGCACACAAACACATACTCGCTCCTACACACAGGTTTGGCACCACTCTACTTATTACCTCCACCTGGGAGGTTATGTTTTCACCCCTTGTTGCTTTATTACATTTTCATTAATAATGAATTGATATTAATGAAGCATATAAAGGGAATTGATGATCATGAGTTTTTGCATTCGGATGTGGATCCAAATAGAAGTTTAGATCTAATGAGTATATATCTGGGGACTTTGACAGGGGTGATGCAGTCTACTGAATGCAATTCTACAATTTGCTTAAACTTCCATTGACTGTGACCAAAACCTAATTGGCATAATTTAAATTTAATTTACTTATTTACTCTTAACCCGGACGTCAGAAAAGATGTTTTATCTTATTAAGACTTCATCTGGTCCCCATGAGGTCTGTTGGTCCTGAGAAGGTCAGTGTTTATGCTGGAAAAGGTCCCAAAGAGACACAATCACACACACACACACACACACACACACACACACACACACACACACACACACACACACACACACACACACACACACACACACACACTCCAATACTTTACTGTTTCTTTATCCGTCCCACATACTGTAGCATGACAACTGGCTATAAATCACTTGTTTGTTTCTGTGTCTCTTTGCCTGATGAGACAAACAGGGATAGTCTGGATCTGTTTCTAAGCCGTGCCGAGCTGGACTGAACCAGACCATAATGCCCCAATAACCACACGGCTGGTGGAACAGCATTTTATGTAACAACTGACAATCACTCGCGTAGAGGAATAAAACACTGTCTGGATATAGAAGCTGAGTGCGTGTGTGAGTGTGTATTAGTGAGTGCTTGCTTGTTTATATTTGTACACATTTGTACTTCTGGCCTTTCATGTAACACAGCCACACACACACACACACACACACACACATGCTGATGTTACATAAGCCTGCAGTCTGACAAGGCATGTCAATGGAATCACTGGCTGACTGACCGACTGGATTTGTTCGCTCTGTGAATGACACACACGCACACACACACACACAAACACACACACACAGACACACACACAGACTCTGACACATAGGTTTAACAGCTGTGCACGCTGCCATTACAATCGTGACGGTGTTAATATCTTTCTCTGACATCAGCTGAGATTACTTTTCTGGAGAAACCAGAGAAATAAAAAAAACCTGAAGAAACTCTGCAAAAAAGGAAACAACAGAATCACACTGTACCTGCACTGTGATTGGCTTCTAAAGCTCTTTATCTTGTCAACTAAATTTGTGTTGACTAAATACCGAGTAGAGTGCAGACGTCACTGAGTATCAACATATGTGGACATATTTCATCAAGATATTTAACTCACCTGGTAGTGCAGCAGTACTTCTAAATTTAGATTTTCTATTTTTTTTAAGAGAAAAAATGGAAATGCATACTCAATTGTACAGTGATCATTTTTACCCTCCTCTTTTCAAGTATCTCTTCCTTTCATTTAAATAAACACACACACACACACACACACACGGATCTTAGCAGCTGCATCTGTCAGGATGTCCTTTTTCTGTCTCCTCAATATCTATCATCTGTTTCCTCCTGTGTGTCTGTTCTCACTTTTCCTTTCATTTCTCTCTTTTGCGTTTGTGTGTATGTGTGTGTTTGTGTGTGTGTGTTGTGCGTAGACCCTCTGCTCCTCATCACTGTTGTTGTCGAGCAGACACATCTGACTCCTCCCACCCTACCTATAATCCCCTCTGATCCCGCAGGCCCCCCCACCCATGGCCCCACCCCCTTTTCTGCTCCCTTGTGGGATCAAGCGTCCAGCCAGTTTGAATGACAGACAGTTGGACATGTGGTGGAGAGAGAGAGACACATGGACTGAGATAATATATGTGTGTGCGAGAGGGAGAAAGAAGATAAAGGAGTGGAAAGGGGGGTGAGAGAGGTCCAGATTAGTGTTGAGGGATAGATGCTGATGCTGCTCTGCTCTGTACTGACGCCGTGAACCCGGGGTGGAGTCTGGGTGGACTCTGGGTGGACTCTGGGTGGACTCTGGGTGGACTCTGGGTGGACTGTCCATTCGCCTTGTTTCCCAGTTGGCTGAACTGGTTTTTTTCAGCTGCAGAAGAAACGTGAAGCTGCAGGTTGCCTCCCCTGGACCGACTCGCTCATTGATGGTTTGTTGATTAGAGCTGCAGACGCTGAGAGGGCGAGTGTTAAATACCATCAGAGGACACAGGGAGGCAGCAGGATGGAATGATTACCATAGGGTCTGATAGACTCCTCTTGGAACCACTGGAAGGAAAAAGACAGCTTGTGGCTATTTATGTGATTTAGTGTGAGGTTTGTCATTGACTGTGGTTGCGTGGGAAGGAAGAGGAAAGATAATGTCAGGTAACCCCTGTTAGCAGGAGGAGGAGGAGGAGGAGGAGGAGGAGACAAGGGAGGAGACGGAGAACCACTTGGAGAAAAGTTTGGATTTATTCAAAAAGCATGATGGATCGGGGAAGTCAGTTGAATTCAAGCCCCTGGACGCAACAGACATAGAATCAGGATAAGGTCGTCAGCTATCATGTCCTAATAAGCCATTCAGAGTACAACCTGAAACCCAGGCGTTTCTGCTGACATGTAGTACTTTGTGGTGCCATAGTGAAATGCTGAGTGTACTCTATGGACCGAGCAGTACTTTAAAGTGTGGTTATCAGTGTAGTACATTAGTATAAGGGCTGTGCAGTATGTCATGCGGTGTATGCAGTCGCTCCCGGGTGGTAATCTGTAGCAGAGGTTCTCAACATGCCGTATCAGAACATGAGACGAGTAAGTGAGTGAGTGAGTGTGTGTGTGTGTGTGTGTGTGTGTGTGTGTGTGTGTGTGTGTGTGTGTGTGTGTTTGTGTGTGTGTGTGTGTGTGTGTGTGTGTGTGTGTGTGTGTGTGTGTGTGTGTGTGTGTTTGTGTACGTCTCGGTTTCCATGATATTAAAATGACTGACACTTGTGTTCTGTTTTCTCTTGCAGGCCAACCCCCCTCCGGTGGTGGTCAACGCAGACAGCGTGGACACGCCCCCATACGTGAGTCCCGCCTCTAAAATAATGACAGTGATATTAAATTCAAACCTCGACTCCAGAGTCAAGTGAAGTTAAATCACACGGCTGGAGGTGACTTTATGTTTATGGTGCAGCTGAATATGCACAATTCATCATATTTACAGCCTGACTGATTTATTGGTTAGTTGATAAAAATCAACTTTTATGTTTGAAAATTTTTACTTTACAGAACAAGCAATGTAGAAAATATATACTGTATGTACAAAAGGTTTAATGTCTTTAGTCAAGTTTTATATAGTTGGTCGTATTTTCTTTTATTTATAGTTATATATAATGAGGTTTATGGTTAAAATTTAAAATATCGAACTACATTTCTTTGTCATAATCCCACCTAAGGAATCATTGATAACTTTCTGATATCGGTACAAAAAATCCATATTAGTTGGGTAATAATCAGAATGAATTGAGATTAAATATCAGAGCAAGTTGAACTAATGCTCTTTGTGGTGAAGACTGTGAAAATGATTAATTTTCATTTATTCTGAAAAAATGTTGAACTTTTGTTGCTTTTATTTCAAATCAGAAAAATGTATCAATTATCTTTGGGTTTTTAGGCTGATGACAAACAAAAGGTAATAGTAACACTCAACGTTTTATAGACGAGGTAATTAATTGATTAATGAATAAAATGCTTACAGATTTATTAATGACAAAAAAACATAAAACAAGCAAACATAGCAGGTCCAAAAATTATTAGAAGAACGTATCCATTAACTGAATATTCATCAATATACTTTTCAGTGTCTTTAAATCATTTTACTGACAATCCTTTTATCTATAATCTCATCCCTGGTTTATATATGTAACTCTACATTTTTGTGAATATTTACTTCAAATATCTTTTGACATAGTCAGCCATTAAAAACTTGTCTCAAAGGTTATACAACTTGCTAAACTTCTCGGAGCTTCCACTGAAACCGTGCTGTCACATTAATATGTGCACAGTGACGATCGTAACCTGCTGGTTTCAGACTGGAAGCTCAGTCCGGAATTAGATGGAGATGCAGATGTCATTTTTACTGGTTGCCAGCTGCCAGAGAGAATCCGTGTGGCTTGTTGTCGTTAGATAAGTTTATTATGTAATTACCACAGAACGAGTCCCTGCTGAACAATAGAGTTTCTCTAGCAGACAACTTTGAAAGCAGATGCTTCCTATAAGAAACTTTTATATAACTTCTTACATAGTATTTTATAACTTTGATATCCTCAATGAATGAACATTTACATTACAGACGATAATTGTACTATATTTCAATAATTTTCACAGGAATCTGACATCTGCAGTACTAGTAAACCATTGGCCTCAGCTTTGACCAGAGAAAACTTTATTTCATCTAAGAAAACAAGTGACTACAGCCATGTCTAGTCGAGTCTACATATGTCCCTGAATGTGTGTGTGTGTGTGTGTGTGTGTGTGTGTGTTGGCTACTAGTTGACAGGACATGGTGGCTGATGGGAGATTGTTTGAAATGACAGGAATTCAAATTCTAAACTAATCTGACTGCACAGACACAGATTACAGCCAAGGGGATTACATTGGGCCATTGGGATGCCACTCGACCACTCTGGGTTTTTGTGTGCGTGCGTGTGTGTCTGTGTGTGTGTGTGTGTGTGTGTGTGTCTGTGTGTGTCCGTCTGCAGCTACAGCAGGAAGAACATCATCCCCCAGTTTAAACCTACTGGGACACAGAATATATAATAGTCTACCCAGATCAGATTTAACTCAGTGCGCTTCTCACTCAGTCAGACAACGTTAGGTTAGTTTATAGTATGAATCGTCTTGGCCGAGCTCTGTGATTGGCTCGCGCGCAACTCATCAGGGATGATCTTAGCTATGACATCACAGCTACATCATCATTAAGTACGTATTATCAGCTTAATCTGTGGGATTCATGCGTCATTCATAAATAATATTTAAAAAAACACTAAATTCACTTTTCTATCAGACGTATGACGAGTTAATCGAGGATCAGATAAATCAGCTGACATGTTATGTTAGAATAATGAAGGCTCACATCGACTGGTACTGAATACCAGCACTTAGGTCAATCTTTATAAACAGTCAGTGTCTGAAACCATAAAAATGACCTCTGAGCTTAAAAATAGTCTCAAAAATTGTTACTCAATCAATTATCTTTAGTTCAATTTCATTTAATTCATGTCCACAGCCTGAAGTTTCTCATTCTCTCGTCTTCTTTCTCTTCCTCTTCTCTAACAGGTCAATGGAACCGAAGCAGACTATGAGTACGAGGAAATCACGCTGGAGCGGGTAAATATACTGACAACACAACAACAACAACAACAACAAGCGTGTCATCACACACACTCTAAAAGATACCTCAGTCACATCAGTCCCTCGGTGTCGGAACCTCCAGCTGTTCAGTCTGACCTCCGTCCTCCCTCAACTCTCCTCCTTAATCACATTTCAAACATCATCATCAGTGATGCAGGGGCAGAAATGTGCCTTTCTGTCTTTAAACAGGGAATCATAGGAATGTATATATTCTTGCAGTATATTTGAATTACACTGCAGTATTTAGAAAATTCACAATTAAACCCAAATTCTGTTGAGAAATATCTTTTAAGGGACAATAAGCATTTTCTTATTCTAGCTTCAAAATAAAGAAGGGTTTTTCACTGGGTGTGATTCTGTTTCCAAATTAAAAGCTATGAGAATTAGGTAAAATATATGTAAATAATGTAAATGTGTTTAAGTACAAACATTTAAATTATCAGTCAGGTGTTATTTTAGATAACAATATATCGGCCAATTTATTCATTTTTCAATTTGGCAATGATTTCTAGAATGTCGTTTTTAAACCTCTGTGACAAAATAAATGTAACTGAGGCTAGAATTTTACAGTTCAACCATAAACTTCATTGTTAAAAACTATAAATAAAAAACAAATAAACCAAATACGTTGAACTTTAACTTGAGAATATATTCAATTTAAAATGTAAATATAAATGTTCTAAAATAAAAAACATATCACATCTGTAAACATTGACGCAGATACAGTGGTTGAAAGCTCAAACCGGCCGATATTATCTCTCAATCTGGTACTTAAGTACTATTTTTAGTTTCTTGAATTTTATCCTAAATTGCTTTATGTAACAATAGTAAGTGAATGTGATATAATACATTTTACTGCACTGCATTTGCATGGCAGCTGCAGACACTGTTAAGAGGCTGCAGCTGCGCAAATGCACATGAATTAAGTCATTTATTTATTTGGGGATGACACATTCGGGACCAAAACACATTCGACCTCACAGGAAGAACTATTTTCTAAGAAGTTATTTTCTTTTATACATTACTGAAAAACAAATAGAATCTTTTGCACCTAAAGTATAAAATAGACGTATAAAGGCAGAGAGATAAAACTCCCTCTTCTCCCTCCCTCTCATCTTTCTGCTCTTTCCTTCACGCCGCCCATCACTGGTCCGACTCCGCTGACCCTCTTTCCCCGTCCTCTCTCATCCCTCCTTCCCCACCTCCCTCTCTCGATCCTCTCCCCCTCCTCTCTCATTATATTCCCCTCTCCTCTCACCCCGAGGCGCTCTCTCCGCCCGTCTCCCTCTCTCACTCAATTCTCCTGTGACCTGGTTCTGTCTGCTCGACTGGATCTGCTTTAAAGACACTATGGACACATACACACGCAAACACAGGCACAGGCATTACACACACATCTGAAGCGTTATGCCCGGTGACAGAGCAAGAGAGAGCGAGAGAGGAAACGTGGACAGAGTCATGGCTGCCGTCAGGTGGCCTGCTCAATGTATGGAGCTGATCTACTATATACCTGGAGAGCTTCATGCTTATATATGAATTGAAAAGCTGGTTGACACTAAAAATACTTTGGACATGAACAACATGGAGGAGAAGCCCTCCTCTGATTTGTTTGTACACAGTATTTTAAATGCAGTTTGGTGATGTGGCGATGATTTGTGAGATTTTGGCGACAGGAGCTGTTAATCCAGAGGAAAGATTATAACCACGTCGTTTTCAGTTTGTTGTGTAACTGGTGTGTAACTGGTGTGGGATTTAATATCATTAATATGCAACTTTGTTTATTGCTAAAAAAGGCAGAATATTCAAAAGCTAAAGTTTCGTTTGTTTTTAGCTTAAGATTAATGAGAAAATCATTGATATGCTCATAAATCATTAAGTCTTCTTTTGGAACTAGTGTTGATAATCAGACATTTTTCTTTAATAAAACTCTCTCTCTCTCTCTCTCCCCCCCCTCTCTCTCTCTCCCCCTCTCTCTCTTTGTGTGTGTGTGTCTGTGTCTGTGCAGGGTAACTCAGGCCTCGGGTTCAGTATCGCAGGAGGGACCGATAACCCCCACATCGGAGAAGACCCCTCCATCTTCATCACCAAGATCATACCCGGAGGGGCCGCGGCTCAGAATGGACGACTCAGGTATAATCACACATTCTTGTGAAACACGACGGCTCACGTTATTTCCCTGGAGACACATTTCATCCCAAAATGTGACAAAAGCTCAAATACCTGGTTTTGTTAGTTAGTTTCTAAGATTAAACAAAAACCTAAGAAACGGATTTCCATGAAATATTGTTCAAGGTTTCATTTTGGAGCTGATCCACACAAATTGATGGATCATGGATTTTCTTTCACTTTCTCTAACATGACAAAATAGATCAAAACCAAGTTGTTTCCCCTCAAATTAAACTCAGTGCAAGAAAATGATGATGGTGACATAGTTTGTGCACAATGCAATGATCAAAGTTTAGATATCGGACCTGATCCAGGACCTGTCAGACATGTAATCAGGGAAAGCAAGCGAGTCAGAGACAGGGTCACACACCAACTCATCTCATCTTACACTAACTGCATCGGGTCGGGTCGAGCTTGGTTGGTTTTCTCTCATGTTCACATGAATTCTGACAGGAAAATGCAGCCTGAGCTTCACTAGGACATGTACGTGAATTGACAGCCTTACATTCTGGAAAAAAACAATGCAAATTGGATCAGTATCAGTCAAGTTCACTTTTTCACACGCTACAAAAACAGCAAAAATCTCATCTGGGAAATTAGTTTCACTTCATAGTCATCGGTTTGCAGTCATGAGTTTACTGTCGTGGCTCGTTATTGAAATCAGGCTTCGGTTCTGTCGTCGCCTCGAGACATCGAAGTCAATCAGTGTTTTTTTAACGGCTGCTGCACGGAAACAATAAACTGAACGTCTCCAGTAATTTTTCTCAATCTTCAGTTTCTGTGACCAGCAGTGAAATTTGAACGTCTCGCCCTCGACAGACATTTTACAGCCACTAGTCACAGAGAAGCTGTTGATTGGTGAACAGCAGATGTTCGGGTTGAACCGGACGTTTCCACCGAATGAGTCTTCACCTCACTTCACTCTAGAGGCCACGCAACCAGAGTCAATGAGGCATTTTAACAGCAGTTAGACACATCAGTCGAAAAACCTTCTCCTTAACTGAACCTTAGCAGTGAACCTCTGCTGTAACATTTCTCTCCCATGTTCCAGTTTGAGATCGAGCGCCGGTAACATTTGCATTTCTCCACGTGCGATTCATATGACATAATCCCTGCTTGTGACCGACGTGCAGGGTGAACGACTGCATAGTGCGAGTGAACGAGGCCGACGTCAGGGAGGTGACGCACAGCGGGGCCGTGGAGGCGCTGAAGGACGCAGGAGGTCTCGTCCGCCTGTGCATCCGACGCAGGAGGAGCCTCACTGAGAGAATCCTGGATATCAAGCTGGTCAAAGGGCCCAAAGGTCAGTAGGCATAGCAAGAGCAGTGTGGAATACAGGGAGGTATTGTATTCTGGCTCATTATGTTTTTAATCAAAATATTGCTTTAAGAGAAGATGAGGGAACTCAAACATTAACTGGGGAAAACTAACAAAGGAACAACTCTGGGACTTTTGTGTAGAAGTTGAAAAGTTGTCGCATTGTAGATAACATGATTTGTTTTTGCCCGAGGGAACAATTGAATATGTCCCACTATTACAGATTAACATAGAAAGTGACCCTCAGGACGTCTCGTTACTGAAGAGAATGCAAATATCCACCATTACAAAATGATTCAAAGTGTGATGTGTTGTGTGGCAGGTTTAGGATTCAGCATAGCAGGTGGAGTTGGAAACCAACACGTGCCGGGCGACAACAGCATCTACGTGACGAAGGTCATCGAGGGAGGAGCTGC
The DNA here is from genome assembly GCF_947347685.1 of Pleuronectes platessa. Lineage (NCBI taxonomy): Eukaryota > Metazoa > Chordata > Actinopteri > Pleuronectiformes > Pleuronectidae > Pleuronectes > Pleuronectes platessa. The sequence continues at coordinate 24,230,369 of NC_070634.1, forward strand.
ACACAAAGACGGACGGCTACAGATCGGGGACAAACTCGTAGCTGTGAGAATCAAACTTTTTAATTGGTGGCCTTTCCTCTTTGCACATGTGTAACGGTACAAAACTCTGTACATCAGAATCTGCAGCAGGTGAAAATGAAAATAAAAAGGAGATCATGATTTTTAGTTCCACGTAGATCACAAATAATGTCCCTTAACATCTTCAACAGCACCAAATATTGCATAAATCAATAGTTTTATTATATTCAAGGATTTGAGTAACACCAAATATGAATCTATTAAACCAGACGTGTAATATTTTAGGGGGAATCCTTCTTGTTTTTACTTTCAAATGAGGACTGAGCAGAAAGACAAGGTGTGTCATCTTCATTAATCCTCTTCTTTTTATTTAATCTTATGTGTAAAGAAGGACGTGTTAGGTATCACCTGTCAGGAAGCTGTCCTCTAAGAACAGATTCATTATCTGAGAGAAGGACAGAGTCTGTTAAAGGTGATTTGACTTAAATCCAACATGAAAACCACTTTCTCTTCATCAAATCAATATCCAGCCTCAGTGTTGTGTGTGTGTGTTGTCTCTGTGTTCAGTCTTTGTCTAACACAGTGTGTGTGTGTGTGTTTGTGTGTCTGCAGGTGAACAGCTCCTGTTTGGAGGAGGTGTCTCACGAGGAGGCGGTGGCTGCCCTCAAGTCGACTCCTGACGTTGTGTACCTCCGTGTGGCCAAACACACATCGCTTTTTATCAACGACAACTTCCCTCCGCCTGATGTCACCAACTGTACGTACACACACTCACACACACACTCACACACACACACACACACACACACACACAGCTTTCAGTACAATAGTTTACTCATAGTTATATTGCATAACATGGGTTTGCATCTTAAGTAACTTGCAGTGATAACTTTCTATGACAAAAGCACAATAGACAACAAAACCCACAAACACCATTGTCCCTATTGTATACTGTTTTTTTTTTTGTTGTACCTGGAAACGAGTACATGAGACTGCCATCAGCACAACTCAACTAAATTTAATCATATTTCTTATAACCTTGAAAATCACTTAACCTTTTACTGATTCCCATGAAATTAAATATAATATAATTATGAATTATACTTTGTGTCCCTCCAGCGTACTCCCCACATCAAGACAACCATATAAGCCCTTACATGAGCGGCAGCCAGTCGGTGAGCCCGGCTCCGTTAACCACTCCCAGATACTCGCCGCTGCCCAGGGCCATGACCGGAGACGACGAGATCCCCAGGTGAGAGATCACACACACACACACACACACACACACACACACACACATAAACACAACACAAACCAAACACAACACACAACACAAACACAAACATCCTATGCTCTAAGGTGTTTTTTGACTTTGGCACAAATTGTCACTGATTTTGATGGTCAAAGGTCAAAGGTCACTGTGGCTTCCCCATACAAATCTGTGGCCATAACTCAAGAACTGTTGTGCTGATTATTACAATATTTCACACAAAGGGAATTAAATGATGATATTTTATATCCTGAATCCGTAATTTCTGTTGACTCATACAAAAGTAAAGTTTGAGTACATGATGTTGTCATCACAGTAAAACAGTTGTGTTACACTGGATTAACATGTTGCCAGCTTTAATATTATTCTCATTGAAGCTTTAACTGCTGAATATGTTCAACTCTAATATCTCAAGGTAGTTTTTCAGGTTATGCAAAGTTTGTCGAGAAAACTAAATCCAAAATTATGACGCAGCAATAAGGGAATTCTGCTGCTTCTTCTTTGCTTTACTAAAGTCAGTGTGTGTGTGTATGTGAGTGTGTGTGTGTGTGTGTCTGTTTGGCAGTAAAAGGCAAATGGCAGTGTTCATATTTTGTCTCAGGAATCAGGCCACATGTGTACACACGCACAGACACACACGCAGGCAGATCCTCGTTGCCGCTCTTCTGTCTTTAATCCATTTTAATGGACGGATTACAGCCTATCACGGCCCTCGTCACTCAACTGGCATCAACGTGGCTACCAGAATATGACTCATTTCGTCATCGACCTTCGGGCCAATCAGAGCGCTTGGTTTCTAATAAATCTGATAAGCCTCAGGCCGACTGCAGGATGCTCACTTTGACGTCTGCCATTCTCTTCTCTCTGCTTCTTTTCCTTCTCTGCTTTCATCCCTCGCTACCTCACGTCTGATTGGTTGGTCCTGGAGGTTGAATGGTTTCAATGATCTCAATTTTAGGAACACCTGGTTTCACTGATTTAGTATTTTCTCTCTCTGCGCTGATTCCAGAACTTTAACCCAGAGTCTCTGCCAAACCAGATTACCAAACCAAAACCAGAGCACTCCTCTCCCCAAATTCAATATCTGTTGACCTCACGGCCTGTTGGGTAATATGTCTTAAACTGTGGCGCAGACAGACCGGGAGACTTCAGCAATCGTGCGACATGGATCTAATAAACTTGGATTGATGTGTGTCGCCTCTAGAAGGTTAAAACATCTCCTGAATCACAGGCTCCATCAGTAACAGGAGCAACGTGTCATCAGCGTGCGTCATCCGTCTGAGCCAACTCATTCAGTGCCTTATTTCATGCTGTGTTCTTATTGGTTGGTGAGAGGACGTGTGGTAGACGTGTAGCAGTCACATCATCAGCTGATCGTCCTTCATTTTGATGCTGTCGCAGTTTTTTACATTCACTTAAATGAATTCAAACAATATAACTTATATGACCGCTAATACTACTACTACTACTACTACTACTACTATTACTACTACTACTACTACTACTACTTCTACTACCATCCAACCTTTAAATTTTAATCGAGCTGCAAACTGTGAAAATATTTATAAACCTTTCGTCTCGCAATTTTAAAGACAGAAAAAAATACTCCTGGATCCAGCCCATGATCTAGTCTGTGGTAAATTGTCCAGTAATTTGTGCTTAATGTTTCTAACAAACTTACACACAAAGTGGTGAAAAGGTAACATTATTTAGTGCTTTCATGCAAAATGAAGAGTATCATGCAGGTCCAGTGTTTAGACCAGTTTCCCAGTTCTGTCTTTAACATGTGTCTGTGTTTCTTGTGGATCTCCAGCCTGTGAGCTAGAGAATCAAACCATTAATTTAAAAACAGACTGACTCAGCAGCAGCAGCGTGTGGTTAGTGGTGCTTGAACAGAACAGACGCAATGCAACACTGACATCTGCTGTTCACCGAGGGGAATGATTCCCCCGATGAGATGAACCAGTTTTCACCACATTACTCATGTCACAGCTGTTAGACATCCAGAAACATTTAAATGTAGTTTTTTGATATGTTTATAATTCTAGATGGTATCATTTATGGATCCCTTCTCTCTTTGCTCCTTATAACAGATTGTGGTTGAGGAGGTTTAATTTGAGCTTAACAGAATCAACTGTCTGAGTCATAACTGATTGTATGTTTTTTAATTTGTTTTTTAAATCATGCTCTAATTAGTATAAATGTTAGATACCATCATCTTTATGGTTTTACGGTGTATGTTTGATTTGTCTTTCAGAGAACCCAGGCGGGTGGTGCTGCAGCGAGGGTCCACGGGGCTCGGCTTCAACATCGTGGGCGGAGAGGACGGAGAGGGAATCTTCATCTCCTTCATTCTGGCTGGAGGTCCGGCCGATCTGTGTGGGGAGCTGCGGAAGGGAGACCGCATCCTGTCGGTAAGAGCTCACGCCTCGTAAAGTCAACACCACTACTGTCACCATTACTTTTATTAATAACTGGGACTCGGCCGTTATTGCTGCGGAGGTCACACGGCGTCAGCCAGGGAGTCGTTCTGTGAGTTGATGTTGTGTTAATGTCTCTGTGCATTATTGATGCAGAGTCACATTAACAGAAATCTTTGCAGAAACCTTGATCCACAGCGTCTGGAACAGTTTAAACTGGTGAACCCAGTCAGTCCCCACTAAAGGCTGATGGGAAATGTGTGTTATTAACCCCCCCATCGCCCAGAAGTGAAATATGGATTTAATCTTCCCCAGACTCTGACAAAACCTGCTGAACTGTTATGTATTAATATATGCAGGCACTGACATTGAAGGATTCTATGCATGAAACAAGCCTGCACAGAGTACACGTGCACACACACACACACACACACACACACGTGACTGGTCACCTGTGTGTTATCGACCCACTGAGACGTACAGCGTCCCTGGTGCTGTTCTCGTCTCACTTTACATTTACTGCCATCGATCCAGCGTGGGCGCTCATGCTCTCTGTGCGTGTCGCTGTGCAGGTGAACGGCGTGGACTTGTCCAGCGCGACACACGAGCAGGCGGCCGCGGCGCTGAAGAACGCAGGACAGACCGTGACCATAGTAGCGCAGTACAGACCAGAGGGTGAGTACTGCAGACTAATACAGCATATTTTCATCTATTTGTTCTAGATCTGACAATGTATGAGTGAAATACTTGGTGCATTAGGTTTTTGTGTGGTGGAAATGTAGGTGTATCTAGAGAAAGTTGGCCAAATATGAATTTCTTTGGATATTTGATGATGATTCTGGCAGTTTTACAGTGAGAGCAGAATATGTGAGGAAGCTCAAAAGTATTAAAACGTTTGTAGCTACGGAAAGAAAAAGCTGTTTGTGGGGAAAGAAAATAATAAAACCAACTTAAATCAGTATTTTAGTTGTGAGGCAGGGATGACGTGTAGCCTTTTTTTATGAGGTGCTGGTATTCTACTCTATGACATTGTGGGAAGTCTAGTGTTTTGAATATTAGCATGATAAAAAATTGGAAAGTTTTACTCAAAAGAACTCAAAGTAGTGAAGTATCAGAGTGAACCCGAGTGAGAATACAGCAGGAAAATGAGCTTGTTAATAACATTTTAACTGTGATGGACGCAAAACTGACAAAACCAAAAAGAATACAAATATCTCAGGATCAAGTGCCAATATGTGATGTAAACAAAATGGTCCATACATTTCCCTGATGCTATGAAAGCATCACAACCACCTTTCTATTTCTGATTCTCCCCCTCAGAGAAAACCATAGTCATCACAAACTCACCTAATGCCTCCACAGCAACCAATGAAAACCAGTAAGGCCCTAAATAGCTCCTAAATCTATCAAAGTCTCAAATCCCTGTAGTATACACATTTAATTGGTCCTCGCATAGATAGAAATACATACAAGTACACACACATATACACACAAAAAACACAAACAACACACACACAGACTATAGGTGTCAGTGTGAGGTTTCCCAACTAGCACCATCCTGGATGGTTTGTCTACTGGGAGGGACAGAAAAAGGCTGCAACCTAGGAAACCAGGTTATAACAGCTGATTGGCTCGGCTAATGGGATGGTGGGGGACCTGAGTGTAGCACTTACAGTACCCCCCCCCCCCCCCCCCCCACCACACACACATACACACACACACACACACACACACACTGTCAAACAACATCAGGTCACCTGGTCTCAGATTTCGCTCAGAAAATGTGTCTGCAGGGAGTTGTGTGTTTGTTTGTGTGTGTGTGTGTGTGTGTGTGTGTGTGTGTGTGTGTGTGTGTGTGTGTGTGTATGTGTGTGTGTGTGTGTGTGTGTGTGTGTGTGTGTCCATGTATTATTCAGTCAGGGAGCTGGTCTCTAACTGTGTTATTTGAGAGCGGATGAGTGAACAGTATGATCCACTGGCTCACATGTGCTTTAAATAAAGAAAAACCCACAACCTCCTGTTCACGTAATTGGATGCTGGAGTTAAAATGCTGGAACATAATGAAGTTCCTATGTATGCACTATGCAAATGTCAGGGAAGCTCATAAGGACGTAATCCATACATCACACTGGAAACCATGATGAATGGATTAGGAATTCTGAAAGGTCATACTGACATGATATATGGATTATGATTTCTAATTTTAGGAGAGAGAGTGTGATTAAATATAAATCCTGATATCCGATACGGGTGCTGATATAGGATATTGCTCCGTTATGTGGTTTGGTATTTATAACAATAGAGCGGATCTAGAGGAGCACTCTATTCATCTCGACTGCTTTTATTGCATCATAAGTCAGCGCTGCTCATTTTGTCAGGACAGATTGAAAGGTTTACTCTTGGTGATGCTGCTTTATTATGTCTTATTTAATCATAAATAGTGATTCAGTAAATTCAAATATGTATTTATTAAACTTAATGTTACCTTACACATAAAGGAATGATCCCAATCTCTTACACACGTACGGCTTATTAATTAAACACTGGTTTCAGATCAGTACTCTCTCTCCACAACAAATATGACTAAATCTAATGAGTTGTGTTTCTGTATATCCATGCATTTACAATTATGCAACAAATCTGTAGCTTATTTAATTATTAGTAATCATCCGCAACATTTTGACATGAAGAAAACTTCTCTCTTCAGCCCCGTGTCAGATTAATAAGTGCAATTTGCTGTTGAAAATGTTTAACCATTACCATGTTTCTTGTTAAAAGGTCAAATCTACTTGATTGGTACTTAGAAATAGACATTAAACACCTAATCTATTGTAGCAGAAACAAGTACATGTCAATTTCCTTCTGTGGTAGTTTTCACACCAGTCAAGTACTATTTTTAGCCAGTAAAACATAGTGTCTGAACGTCAACACCGGTTCAGAGTGAATACGAAAAGTTGTGTTAAACTTTTGTCTGAGATCTGAGTGTAATCAGGATATCATCAGGCTTCTTATTCAGTAGTCAGACCATAAACAGTGAAAATGTTACTTATATCCTACAGTTGACCCACAGATATTTTCAGCTCAAAGCTTCTTCGGCCTAAGAGGGAATGTGTAGAGAGCACAGATGTTGTGTACAGATGTGTGAACACACTCTGAATGGAATGATGATGATCCTGTGTCAGTGGCTGAGGTTGTATTTAGTTGTTGCCTCTGGGTAAAAACCAGTTTGGTGCATTTCACCAGAGATTGTAAAGAGCGTCAGAGTAGGATCAGCACCATGGACAGCGACCGACTCACTTACATGTAAAAAAAGAGTCTGGTGGATTCACTGTGTGTGTGTGTGTGTGTGTGTGTGTGTGTGTGTGTGTGTGTGTCGTGACTCTCCTACAGACCACATTAGTGACAGTTGAATGGACTCTATATCAGACCTTCTGTCCACGCTGAGCTTTGGTCAGCACTGTGCATGTGTCTATCGTTGTGTGAGTGTGTGTGAGTGTGTGTCCATGTTTGTCCCCTTCCTGTGGCTACAGCCTGCAGTGACCAGCAGTGCTCCCTGTGTCTCTTAAAGCACTTCCTGCCAACAAGAAAGGAAATCATAATAACCTCCACCAGGGGAGGAAAAGTGTTTGTGTGTTGCTGTGGATGTGTGGTCTTGGTATTATTCGGTATTACTGTGTTAATAATGTTCAGATTATAGGGACACAAAACTAACCCAGCATAATGTAAACAATTTAATGTTAAGAAAACATGTTAACGGTTTGCTTGAGGTGTGTGTGTGTGTGTGTGTGTGTCTGTGTGTGTGTCCAGGTCTCCCCCTGTTATTTGAATTAAATAAGGTGCCCACTGTGGCCAAACGCAGCACCTTATGGCGTTTGTGTGTGTGTATGTGTGTGTTGGTGTGTGTGTGTCTGTGGTGCAGTGACAGGGTTGGTTTAAGCTGATGCAGCAGATATAGATCTGTGTTTATTTGCAGTGGAGCAGATGGAAAGTGTTTGTCTGTTGAAAGTCGTCATGCTGTTAAAGCAGGCGTCCCTCTTCACGTTTCAGGCTATTTTCAGCCAGTGTTGTATGTCAGACCTGTGGCTACAATATGTCATGTGACTGGATTTCATCCCAAACTCCCCACTGTGTGAATTATTTTAGAATAATCAGAGAATGATGAAAAAATCCATTGTCTTTAATATGATCTACTCAACTATAAACCACAACCCTGTAAATACTGTTTGTGGTTATAATTCAGTATTTACAACCTTAACCTCAAGAAATACCAATAATTACTTTATTTACAAATCACTTTTTAATCAAAATGCACAAAGAGGAAGATTATAAAACACATGCGAGGATGAAGGAACTTTAAAACATAGCAAGTCTCTATCTTAAAGCAGCTCTGTTGCAGTCTGATGTGTCTTAGAAGGTATTTTATCCACAGTCCACTGGCCTCACTCGGGCCTCAGGACATGTTTTACATTCAGTTGAAGTGAAGTGTTTGTCTGCTTGAACTCAGAATCTCAAGTCTCCAGTTCAGGTTAAACAGAGAAATACCTGGACATGCATCAGAAAACCAAAAACGTCCTAAAACTGTGTGATGTCCTGCAGCGCCTGAGGACTCCTGATGTGCGACTGGTGACGCCTGAGGCTTGACAGCAGTATTAGTCAGTAGGATTACACATTACCATCACACACACACACACAACACACAACACACACACAGAGGCGTGTCTGTCAGCAGTAATACTGAGGTGATGCAGGAAGGATTATCGTCACTTCTCTTAGCCTGCTTATTACACATTGTGTGTCAGTGTGTGTGTTACTGTGTGTGTGTGTTAGTGTGTTGTGCAGCGGTTGTTAAGCAGGATTAACGTCCCCGTCTCTGGGCTCTCAGACTTTAAGTTGTGGGAGTTTCTATCGAACTCACACTCAGTGGGCTGCTCTCTTTTCTTTTCCCACTTCATTTTTTATTGCTCTTATTTTTCCGTCTCCTCCACCTGTCAGCCCCCGCTCGGCTCCCCAGTCCTGCTGGAGTCTCTGGTAATGGTCTGACTCATCGCCCACAGACTGGGATTTGGGGGATTTGAGGCGTCACTTGGAACAAGATGGGGCTGATTGGAGATGTGCAGCGTGTCACCTCGTACTGTCACGCTCAGACTTTTATTAGCTGCCAGAGGTGAAACACATTCCTGCAGCTTTGACATTCAAACTTGAGTTCACCCATTAAAATGAGAATATTCCTTTTAGCGTTTCCACCTTTTCCAGAACAGTTCTTCTCTCCTCTCATCTCCTCTGCAATCAGTCGATCAAAACCACTATGGATTACTGAACTGGATCCGTTACAGATGAGGCTCTAACAGCACGGCTATTTTTAGAGCCGGAACCTTCTGTAGGTTCTTGTTCACGGATATAAAAGACTCACAGGGCTTTTTATTATTCCAGTTGATCAGACACAGGATTTGGAGAACATCTTTTCCCTATGTCCTACATGTACAAATAAATAAATAGACAAAAATGCTCTCAAGTAAAAGTAAAAACACCACATTAAATTTTCTACTTCAGGAAAATCAAACAAGTACTTGCTTTTAAATATACTGTCTAAGATACTTTCAGATGGTCTGTTACATTACTGTATGGGATGAGTTTCTGCGTCTTCACGGCAAGAGTACAAGTTAAAAGTATCTAAAAATATATCGACTTAAGTTAAAAGTAAATGTACTTTGTTACATCCAACTAATCTTAGAAACAAGTTTGGCCCATGAATTTCTTGAACATTTGAATTCTTTATCTTTATCTTGAAACTGGAAACTTGTTTGCATTGTTCTTCATTGATCAACATCCTTGTGAACATCATTCATATTTAATTAATTGTATTGAGGTTTATTGCTCTTTGTTGTTTATAGTTATTCTCAGCTTGAATGAGAATAGAGGAAAATACAGGTGCAATGCATAACATATCAGAACCAGTGGTTTTCTTATGGATCACACCAAAAAGCTGCACAATGCAGAAAAGGTCTGAATGGAGAAACAATACTCCTCTAGAGAGAGGAGGAGAGGGGAGGGGAGGAGGAGAGAGGAGGAGGGTGAGGAGAGGAAACGAGAGGAGAGGAGAGGTAAATGAGGAAACAAGGGAATATAAGCCCCAGAGCCATTAGTCTCTGTCATCACCCCTCCCCCACCTCTTCCTCTCTGTTTCCTCTCCTCCTCTTCTCTTTTCCCTTCCCCATCGCTCGCTCCGTTTTGTCTCCCTCTCTCTCTCTCTCTCTCTCTCTCTCTCTCTCTCTCTCTCTCTCTCTCTCTCCCTCTCTCTCCTTGTTAATCTGATAACGCTGCGTCGAGATGATATGTGATGACAGAGGCAGTTTGATGCTGATCATGTGAAACTTACACGGCTGTTTCAGTGTTATCACTCGTAGGGAGTCGTCAGCCCAGACAAAGAGAAAGAGCGAGAGAGAGAGAGAGAAGTGTTTTTTCTATGGATTTGAGATTTGAGCAAAACCAAGTTGTATTTATTTCATTTGTACAAGGTTTTATAATTATGCAAATAGGCAGAGAAAAGCTGAAGGAAGAGAGACGGAGGAAAGAGAAACAAACATAAACCATGTAGAGTAGAAATAGTTTAAACTCCTTCATACTAATGAAGACATCTGCAAGTGTCTTTATTTTCAATGGAATGAATAGAAAATCCTTTTTATAAACAATTTCAAATATCAGTGTGTGTGTGTGTGTGTGTGTGTGGCATGTGAGACCAAATCCCTGGGCCAAAGTAGGGCAGGAGAGCCTGGCATTGACTCAGCTTCCTGCATGAGTGACCTGAGGAAACAGTGTGTGTGTGTGTGTGTGTGTGGGTGTGTGTGTGTGTGTGTGTGTGTGTGTGTGTGAGTGTGTCTTCACCCTAGAGCGAGCTGCTGTCCAGCAGAGGGAGGAGCAAATGAACGCACCAGCGAACAAGAGATAGGAAAACAAGTGTAGTGGAGAGAGAGTTAGCATCTGTTGTTTCTGTGGCAGCTGAGCAGCGCTGGATTGACTCTAATCACACACACACACACACACACACACACACACACACACACACACACACCCACACACACAAACTACTGCATACCTTCACACACACTCACACACATTCACATCATTCCGCTCTCTGCCTCGCTCACATTCTGAATCCAGCGTGGGGCTGTCGTTGTCCTCTCCATCATCTCTCTCTCTTCTTTACACACATCTGTGCTCTCTCTCTCTTGCTCTCTCTCTCTCTCTCTCTCTTACTCTCTCTCTCTTGCTCTCACTCGCTCTCTCTCTCTCTCTCTCTCTCTCTTACTCTCTCTCTTGCTCTCACTCCCTCTCTCTGTCTAGCTCTCTCTGTCACTCTCACTCGCTCTCTCTTGCTCTCTTTCTCTCTCTTTCTCTCTTTCCTTCCATTCATTTTTGGGACTTTAAGCTTCAAACCACATCCTCTCTCTCTCTCTCTCTCAAACACACACACACACATGCAGACACCGATCTGAGAGTCGACCCGGCATCGCGTTGGGGACGTTGAGGCTGCGTGTCCTCGGGCAGCATGTGAGTACAGCAGAGGAAACTCAGAGCTGAGCCGGAGACCTTGCTGCTTTAGTTTATTACCTGATCTCCTGACTCTGAACTGATCTGCTCAGACACTTTCACTGATGAGAACGATTACAGCTCTGACTTCTCAGCTGTGATCGGAGCAGCAGCCTCGCCAGCTCCGGCTCTGTGATTCTGCTCTGGATTCAGTAGCACTTGTATCGTAGCTGCAGCCCAGTCTTTGCTCTTTAGATCACAGGCGGGGGCAGTGTCTCTCTTTCTAGCTCTCTGTTTTCCATTGTTTGGGCTCTGCCTCTCTTGCTTTTGTTCTTTATTTCACTCTCATAATATGATTTTGCTGCAAAAGATATATTTCCTGTCTTGTCCTTTTTCTGCCTCTCTTCATTCTCTCTTGGTTCCTGTGTTTTAGCTCCATCTCTGATTGAGAAACTTTTGTTTTAATTCTTTATTTCACTCTTTTAAATTGTATTTGTGCTGCAAAGGCTGTAAAGCTCAGTCACATTATCAATTTCTTATCTTTCCATTCTCTTTTTTGTCTTCCCTCCTTCTCTTAATCCCATGAAGCTGTATTGAGGCGATTTGTGTCAACAGGGACACTTACATGTTAATAACGTGAACGTTTGCACAGTATTTGTGATCCGGACGTGTGTGGGATCACTCCGCACAGAAATAGAATTGTTAATCCGTCACTTTATTATGGATTAAAGATTCGAGATTGAAAAAGCCATAACGAGGTCAGGGATGGAGACATTGAAGGTTAACACCCAAAAAAATTAATAATGAAAGTTTGGGTGAAAGGCCACTTGGTTTTCTTGTTATCACAGAAACACTGGAGGCTGTTTGGCTGAATTTAACATGAGTCAAGCCCAGTTCTTGGCTTCATGAGGTGAATCTCCGTCCTGTTGTGTGAGAAAAAGCCATGGCAGGTTGTGTTATTCTCAGCATTTCAGTGTTGTTGTGTTTTTTTCTGCTGCTTCAGTGCAGCTGAGCTGTTTGTGTTGGATTAATGAACGCTGTGGGGGAAACCGGAGCTGAGATCTGGGAGTTGTAGGCTGGTTTTGGACGGCGTTTATAGGCCGAGCGTTTAAACAAGGAGGGAGTGAGTGAGAGGGAAAAATTCGGGAGACGCTGCAGGTTTCAGATCTGTGTGTGTGTGTGTGTGTGAGTGTGTGTGTGTGTGAGTGTGTGTGTGCGTGTGTGTGTACCACGAGTATGATTGAATTACTCAGGGTTAATTAGATTCTGTAGTCCACAGTAATGGTTTAGAGACACACACACACACACACTCACTCACACAAACACAGGGACATCCTTCAGTGGGGCTTTTTCAGGCTTATTGCCAGCGGGCGTTGTCATCCGAGTGTTGGTTCTGAGGCTTCTGGGAAGCTGTGTGGTGTTAAGAGGACTCGAGGACAGTCAGGGAGGATTCATTACAACACACAGCTGCTGTTTCCACCGTCACTACGAATCCAAACGTACCACACGTCACCGTCATCAGGAGACGGACACTCGCAGGTGTATTTACCTTTTCAGCTTATCATCCCATAAAAGCCATGAACGTGCATTAGAGGGAACATTATGTCATTTGTTTTTCCACTTTGTGCATTTCCATAAATAATGTACATTTATAATTAAAGTGGCACAATGACATTTTTATGGCCACTAGAGAAACAAATGGGTCAGAAACTCGAGTGTTTTTAGTTGTTTTTTTTTTGCTGCATGAAGCGAGAGGATACTAAAGCTGTGCTGAGTGTGTGAGCAAATCATTGCTCTTTGCATTGATTGGCCGACGGGTTGCTCCCTCGCAATTTACTACTTGTCTTTCAGCCGAGATGTGGATTCGGTTATTGCCGGCAATTACACTAAAAGTACTACTTGAAAATTCACATCTGTCTGTGTGCAAGAAAACAGCAGATAAATGTGTGGAGGAAAATTAGGATTATAAAACAGGGCAAGGTGCTAATTCAGCTTAAATACAAACCGATATATTGAACTTTTAACATTGTTTTTCCATTTCGGCTGTAAAAAGAAAGGAATGAGCAGGACAGAGCAGCACTGGATGATGCTGTGTCTCTCCACTGCTGAGCTGCAGGGACGTCACGGTGTGAAATCTGTGTGCGAGTCTAATGAGACGCTCACCGTGCACTCGCCTGTTTGCAAACTGCAGAGAGACATGTGAGCAGCCGATGTCAGATCTGTCAAACACGTCAAGCTGCTGTGTCTGACAGCGTTGTCTGAGTGACACGAGCTTCTAGGCCACTGCAGTATGTCAGCTGCTCTCAGGACAGATATCCATTCACACCGGTCATTGCATGATGAGCGTAAAACAGTTTTCTTAGGGTGTTAACATGTGGAGGCAGGAAGGAGGAAGTTGTGTGTGTGGACATTGATAGTAGTTTTTGTCATCTGGAGAAACAACTGACCAATCAGAGCTTTGTAGAGTGCGGGGATGTCATCTTTATAAACAGCTAACACACTATATCACATGTATTTACAGGGACTTGATAAATCCATCCTAAAACTGCATCTCCACCCATTTTTACCTAACCTGCAGGTCTTTGGACTGTGGGGGGGGAGGTGGAGGACCCAGAAACAAACTCTATACAAGAAAGGCCCCTGGTCAAATAGGGATTTCAACCAAGAACCTTCTTGCCAGAAGGCATGGGTGCTAACCACTGTTCCCAGTTCCACCATTGGATAATTGAAACATTTCATTTATTTAATTTCAACTGCAACAGCTACTCTTTTGTCATTGTTGTCTGAAAAAATAGTGAACAGGAACTACAGATTCACATAATTATAATTTTCACATTGTCAGTACATTTTAAATATATGAAGTCACGTCAGTTGGCATGATGTCGCCTCACAGTGATGAGGTTCTGGGTTCGAACCTCCCGACCAACCAGAGCCTTTCTGTGTCCGTGTGGGTCCGGAGCTGCTTGCACCAGCTTAGGTTGTGTGTGTCTGTCGGCCCTGTGATTGGCTGATGATCTAATGTCAGCTGGGATTGGCTGCGGCCTCCTGCGACCTCTGAAGATAAGCAAAACTAATGATGGATGTTTGGAACTTGTCTCAGTTAATCTGCAGCTGGAAATGATTCAAAACATGAAGTCAAAGAGCAAATCGGCCAAAGTCTCTGTCAGTGATTTGATTCAAAAATATCGAGAAGATTTTTATATTATCGAGCGTCCTCTCCTCGACTAGAACTGGAGAAAGTAGAGAAGCTGTAGAGTTAGACAGATACACTTACAGTTTGTAGGATTTCTGGTTATTGACACGGATCAGATCTGATGTAACAGGAGTTAATATTCAGATCAAACAGACTATTAGATTATGGCTGGGGAGAATCTGATGACAGCTCGGTGTGTACGTGTGTGTGTACGTGTGTGTGTGTTGAAAGACGAGCGACTTAATGAAGCCCGTCTGCACTGGGAACACGGAAAATAAGCTTCTGCACTGTGGGTTATATCGGTGGGAGACGTAGTTAACGCGGCACATAAACCTCCGCGGCTCGTCAGGCTGCGTTTGTTGTTCTGTTGTTCAAACCACTGTTACTGCTTCTGATGTGGAGAAACCTACGTGGGCCTCTACTGGCAAACATCTGGTGCTTTAGGAAAGATGGGATCTGGATGTGAACTGAGACTGGCCCGAGTGGTAAATGGTGATTGTGGCCCCAATAACACAAAACAAATCCAGGCCACCTTTGGTTGACATGTGGTATTGCTGTGGCTTACTCGTGGCCCAGATCTTGCAAACAAGAGCCATCATCAAACGTGGTATGTAGGTGGGCCAGATGTGGGCCAGATGTGGGGCTCATCTGGGCCAGATAGGGGTCTATTCTAGGCCAAAACAATTTTGCTATGTGGGAAGTATTATTGTTTATAGTAGATTTGTAAGAAATAGGAAAATGCTACGACCTCTGGCATTGAATTAAAGTTGTCTTCTAAATTCTCCCAACAATGTTTGTCCTCTTTGTTTGTGTGTGTGTGTGTGTGTGTCTGTGTGTGTGTGTGTCTGTGTGCAGAGTACAGTCGTTTCGAGGCGAAGATCCATGACCTGAGGGAACAGATGATGACCAGCAGCGTCAGCTCCAGCTCCACGTCGCTCCGCTCCACACAGAAACGCACACTTTACGTCAGGTAACCCACACACACACACACACACACACACACACACGGGCACCAAGCGGACAAAGGTGACTGATTGTCGAGTGTCCTTCAGTGTGACACAACTATTATAAGGTCTTATCTCAGCTGTCGACTGTTTCGATTTGTGTGTGTCTGTGTGTGTGTGAGTGTGTGAGAAACACTTAGAGAGGTTATCACATCTGAAATCACAATTAGATTGTCTGGCGACCTCTGTCTCACACTCACACTCGTGCACAAACACATCCATCGTCAAGTCTCTCGATTTCTCTCTGTGTGTGTTTGTGTGTCTCCTTCTGTCCTTGGGTCATTCTCGTCCTGGTCCCCCCCCCCCCCCCCCTCCCCGGCTCTTCTCTGGATCGCCCCTCCCTTCCTAGTTTCCTCTGTTAAGAACCTTTTTTTAAAAATAAATCACAGTGTTTGAAATATTGATTAAACGCAGAGTCGCTGGCTCCACATAAGTCACATTGGCGCTGTTAGTAAATCAATCAGGAGGAAAACAAAGACGGGGCAAGCAGCTCTAATGGAAACACTAACGATTGAATCCAGTGGCTTCAGGAGACAAAGGAGACTTCATGTAGGTCAAGATTCACCTGAAAAGGATTTAATCCAAGAGCAAATATCAGTGATGGTTTCTGTCAATGATCAAAAGACACGGTATTTAATCTTGAATGTTAAAGTTACAAAAGAGAGAGAGAGAAACCACGATCACGGAATTCAGAATGTGGGAGTTAATGTATTTAAAACTTTATCAAACAATAACCTGAACACAAACTGAGAGGAGGTTTCAGAAGAGAACCATGTTGAATCCTCACTGACAAACTCTTCATCATTTAGAAACACAAACCTCTTTGGATGTAAACTGCATTAAAAGTTAGTTATTCTACCAGAGGAGTGCACCCACAACACAACACAACATAACACAACACAACACCTTATAGGAATAAAGACATTTCTTAAAGATGGCTGAATTGTAAATTGTCTATAGATTCTTAATTACAATCACTTGATTACATCTATTCTATGCGTCACTGTTTTTTCATTATTGTTTGATCAATTTGCTTTTCCTCCAAAGCACCTGTTGCTGAATAAATGTGAGATTCTTCTGTTCTGAAAAAGAGAGAAACAAAAACTTTGAAAACTTCAAGTTCAATAAACAATTATCGCACATGAATGGAACATCGAACCTGAACTGTGTGTTCAGGTGGCCTGGAAGGAAAAGGGCAGCAGCAGCTGAGACAGTCACCTTGAACTGCACACTCACAGACACACACACACACACACACACACACACACTGACTCACTGAACAGAGCAGGCCGGGATCACAGTCGGTAAAGGGAGCCAGAGGCCAAAGGTCACATTCATCCATGTGGAAGCTAAAGTCCAACAAGTGTCAGAGATTTATTCCACTTGCAGGTCAATTGGTTTTGTATCAAACTGGTTTTAAGGTGTTGTTATTGCACATGTTACTGAAATAACATCTTCAAGTGTCTATGCTGGCACAACCACATCACTTTGTAAAACTTGTGTTGACCTACTTGGCACAAACCCACCGTTAAAAGAAATGATCCCCTTTTTCAACTGAACTTGGAAAATTATGAAGAAACATGACATTGCAGCTGCTTGCCGTCACCCTTGATACATTTTTAATAATCAGCCATAGGCATCATCATCATTAGCATAAATTAATTGTGCTTTATGTGGTTTTGTTTAACAATATAAAAAAAAAACGACCTGTTCTCTAATTATGTGATTAAACCAGAAGAGCAGGATGTTTACAAAAGAATTTCTTTGATACCACGTAAGTGAAATGATGCAATATGAAATGTTCTGCAGAAAGAACAACAATCATACTCGGCTTCTTTGAGAAATTTAACAAGCATCACATTTGTTTTGCAGCAGTGATGTTTTCCCACAGTGTGAGAGTAGTCACACACATTTTGTTGAAGAAAAAATATTTCACAGAAAGAAACAACTGAAAACAAAGAGTTGTTATGGAAAATGAGCTGGTTGACTGAGCAAAGCTAAATCCAAGTCAGCTCCTCATCCAGTTTCCTCAACATGCTCGATCGGCCTGAAATCATTTGTCATTGAGTTTCACAGAAAAGACACAAAACCACTTCTGCCTAATTTCTTCCTGACAAAACACGACTAAGGGTTTGTTGTTTGTGCTTCTTACATTCGACAAAAAGATTGTTTGCCAGATTCCGGCCGACACAGTTCTTGTTTTCTCATCCTGTGCCTGCACTGTTTGAACAGAAAACCAAATTGCACCAATCTGCACCCGTCTGTGTGTCTGATGCTTTCACATCTTGATTTTAATCTTTTTGAGAAGATAGAAGTCACACAATGAAGGATCCAGTCCAGACACAGCACCACTTAAACTTAACGTTGATGTTAATAAACACACGTTTTCCTCTGCAGAGGAAACCAGCTGGGTGCAGGAGCCTCTGTCTATCACACTCGGATGGTTTTAATGCATGATATTAAAAAAAGAAAAAACTCCAATGATTAATTAGGAGATTAAAGGAAGTACTTTGAACCACGAGTCTGGCAAGTCGATTTTTAAAAGGCCCTGTGCACTGTAGACCGTGAGTCTGTTTCTTTCTCCACCTGTCAGTCGACCTGTCAGTCGACCTGTCAGTCGACCTGTCAGTCGGTTTTCTCCTCAAGCGTCACAGTAACTCATCTGATTGTGTCAGAGCTTCACTCACAGAGAAACACCTGGAACCAGCAGATTAACATGAGTAAAACCAGTCTATGCACCAGTGAATCATCACAGATTTAATAAGGACATGTCCACGTGCCAGGTAATTATCTGGACGCCCTCTGTGATGTAATCAATTACTTGCTGAGTCTCAATGATAATCTCTAAAGTCGAGTCACAATGAGGCCAGCATCACTTCAAGGTTATGAAGAATAATGTAGTAACCCACCAATAACCAGCATAATGAATCAATGTCATGTGAGGAGCTCCTGTATCCGGTTTCTGCCCAGAGACGACCAATCAGCACTCGAATATCTAAAAAAAGAAGCTTCCAACAGGCCAGCTGATTGGTCGGGATGAGGCTGGTGGTGCGTGACAGATTGGGGGTTTCTGGTGCTTTGGGCGGCTGTGTGTGTCTGTTTGTGTGTCTGTGTGTGTGTTGCTGGGGTGTGTGTGTGTGCACATTTGCATGGGGGGGCATTTGTACTACATGCATATGCATAATGTGTGTGACACAGACTAACCTTTCCTCAGAGGAAATGTCGCTGAAACAAGGTGACATACAGTGTGTATGACTTTGTGTGAAAGGTGTGTGTGTGTGTGTGTGTGCATGCCTGTGTGTGTCCTCTGTTTTATTCTCTTCTGCTCATTTTACATTCACACTCTTTATGGTCCTATTTTAAATACACTGTATGGCTCAGGAGCTCTGCATTGTAATCCTATATTTTACTGTGCACCACTTCTAACAGGCCGGGGCAGCTACAGAGTAAATGATAACAACGACTTTAGATTCTCTGTAAAACATATTTAAATATTTATATTGGTATCGTCTGATCAGAATGAAAAAACAACAGGAATCAATCCACGGTGCGACGGCACAGCCCGTGTGACGAAGCTGTTCCAGGGACACACCTTGGTAATTAATGTGTGTTCCCTGACTCGAGTAATTAGATTTCAGACGGTTCCCACACAGAAATTAAAATGTCTGCCGCGCTGAGAACAGGTAATTGATTTAGAGCCGCACTTACAGTACTGCAACACGTGATCAATCAGCTGCAGCAGTTTGGAAATATTTTCACTCTGCACATTGTGAGTGAAGGAAAGTTATCAGCTGAAACTTTACTGTGGAGCCACTAATGCAAAAGCAACCCGCTGTTTGTTTTAATGTCAGTTTCTTTGCTGACGACACACTACTGTACTATAAGGACCATTTAATGCCCATAACATATCCACAGGTTAGCACACACACACACACACACACACACACACACACACACACACACACAGGGATGAAGCCTGTCCAGAATACCAAACATCCACCGGAGTAATCAACGTCTTTTCCATAACTTGAGTAATTCGATTTCTCCCCCGCGGGACTGAAAGTGGCGCTAACACTGAGAACATGTAAATGATTTACAGTTACACACAGTCGCTGTGGCCGTAGTAAAACTACACACTCTCCATCGGTGTTTCCTGCTACAGCGACAAAATCATTCAAATCACCTGGGATCGGTGCTGTTGTTCCTTTGTTGCTGTTGTTTTCTCTGATAAACATCAATTGTGTGGAGCAGTGACATTACAGAGGGGAGTAAAGGTTATTTACACACTGACTGCAGACAGCCGCCCTTTGCTGAGCAGATCTGTGGATCCACTAATACACAGAAACACAACCCAGCACTTCATCTCATCTTTATCTGTTTTAGAGCCATTTAAATAAATAACACATTTCCTCACGAGAAAAGCTTCCGTTTGACATTTTCTAAAATGAACGTTTCCTGGAACTCACCATGTGATTTGACACTAATTAATTTTAGATTAAAGTAGGATCTGCTGGAACTCTCCTAATTAATTCCACTCTAACTCAAATTTCTAAACAGATTCAGGGTTTAGACTTTAATTTTGAGGACAGCAGGTTAAAATATGTCAAATATTAAAGGACTAATTTAAAATATTTACTTTGGTTTAAGTTCTTTCAGTGGTTTGGTCGATCAAATCACAATCCACCCTCAATGCATCATGGGAACATTCACACCTGTTCCTTCGTGTGGTCGAGCTCCTTCCAATTGGAAAACACATTTTACCAGCCAGTGTAACCAGTGCAGGGGCTTAAGGTTTTGACCCTGGACTCATAAGATCAGTTTTCATCACGTCCGGTCCGTTCTGATGTAGATGGACACGATTGAGATAAATTTATAATGTTCCCTCTTTATTGTTCTGATGTGTTTCCACCTCTCCAACTGGTTTCATGTCTTTCTCTCTGGGGGGTTTTCCTTCTCCGTCTGCACTCTGTTTTATTGATGAAGGCAGTAGGGACTTTAGGGTAGGCCTGTTATTTCAGCTCTAGTTCCTTTGCACGCACACACACACACACACACACACACACACACACACACACACACACACACACACACACACACACACACACACACACACGCACACACACACACACTGCTGGCCTACTTTTCCAGGTTTTGTACAGCTTTTGAGCTCTGTGGTCACAAAGACAGATCGCCGTTCAGACACAACACTCACGTTAACACACAACAGCGACACACAAATTCACACAAACAGGCCGACACACTCAGGTTGTTGTGTACAATTGCTTATACACACACACACAAAAAAAAAACACACAGAAAGGGTCACAAATATAATAGAGTAGAAAAGCAATTCTACTATTTACATGAAATATCATTCTTTCTGTCTGGTTTTGATGATTCATTTTATTCTAAGCCTTTATTACAGGTTTTAAATGATCAGAAGTTGTGATGAATATATTAAAATAACTAAAATTAAGTTTAAAGGTGTGTGTTTGTTTTGTTTAATGTGAAATCCTCCCTCTCTTTCTGCAGAGCCTTGTTCGACTACGATGGAAGTGCGTGTGATCTGAGCGCGCCCAATCAGGCCCTGCCGTTTCATTTCGGGGACATCCTCCATGTGAGCTCCGCCGGCGAGGAGGAGTGGTGGCCGGCCCGTCACCTCAGCCCCCCGCCCCCCAACTGCCCCGAGGTCGGGGTCATCCCCAGCCGCAGGAGGTCAGAGTTATTGGGGGTTGTTTGGGACGGGGCAGAGGATTTCAGTGATTCTGAACTGAGAGCTCAGTCGGGCTGTCGACTCGAATCCGTCACAGCTCTCACGCAACGTGCTGCTCGACATTTACCTTATCCATGATCTATGATCATAATTTAATCATATTAAAAGCATCAGTGCTGCTGGGACTTCTCCTCCCTGCTCTCACACGACTGCACGAAGGCCTCACCTCCACTCTGCAAAACATGAATAGTTCAGATATAATGTGACACTTCTCTGACATCTCATCCCTCTCTGACTTGATCAGAGTAGGAGTGTAAATACTCGATATGCTGCAGACGAGTCATAGGACCTGATCTGTGATGTCACTGTTCACGTGCCACTAAAACAGATACAACAGGTCATCTCAGCTCATCAGCTCCAGCAGCTTCACATTAGTTTCTATTTACGTCAGGGTGTCGTTCTGCAGTCGGCTCATTACCCTGCGAGCAGCATCATCATTGTGTGGAACCAGCTGAATGTTAACCTGGGGTGGAAATAGAGATGTTTCTACCTCGCACACTGTGAAAAGGGAAAAGTTAGGAAGATGAAAACAGATTTTTCTTAGTCCGTGGTGCACTAAGGAGACATTTGAAACAACTTCATATACGTATCATGCGTTTGACACAAAAGCCCCTTAATTTAATTTTGGTTCCACCAACACCAGAGACAATATAATATACAAAACATCAGGCAACTTTCCCTTATCCACACCTCCCTTCTTCATTCTCTCTATCCTCCACCGAGAAGGAGGTGACAGACAGATGTTCCTTTCTTGGGGAGAAGTGAGAGCGTGTCAGAGTGATGGAGAATAAGTGGGAGATGGAAGGAGGGAACGAGGAAGAGGGGGAGAAAGTGAAGGAGCGAGTGAACATGGAAGGGAGGGATACTGTCACAGGGGGGGAGGTGCAGGAGGTGGAGTATTAATAGACTGAGGTGTTAGAATATAGAGGAGGTGTCAGGGGCTGGTGAAGTGGGGTAATAGAATACATGTGTTTTATTACTGAAGCCCCAGGTTTTCAAATATGATGTATAAGAAGATTTAAGATTATTAAACATCCAACAGAGGTGTTGGTTTATTAGGAGCTGTTGAGTATTAAAATATAATGTTTCATTGTTATAAGAGTAAACATGAATGTGAGGTTAATAATCATATAAGCAGCCATGAAGTCTTTCTATATCAGATGTTTAAGTGTCTTTCCATCCTTCTCCTTCACCTCCTCCTCCTCATTTCTCCTTCTCTTCTCCTTGTCTTCTCCTACTTTCAATCCTCATCATCCACATCCTCTATTCTGCTTTTTCCCTCTTCCTCTCTCCTCCTTTCAACCTCTACATTTGTCCAACTTTCCCTCCTTCTCTCGATCCGCCCTTTCTTCTCCTTTTCCTTCTCCCTTCCTCCTTCTCTTCTCCCAGCTCTCCTCACACTTCTGTCGTCTCTCTCCTGTTCTCTTTTATTCCACTCCTCTCCTTTTCTCTCCTCTTATCTTCATCCCTTCACATCTCTTATCTTCCTCCCATCATTTTGATCTCTCCTCTTCTTTTCTCTCCTCTTAACTTTCTACCTTCACATCTCTTTCTTTCTCTCCTCTCCACCTCTTGTCCTCTTATCTTTTCCTCCCCTTGCTGTCTCACCCCCCCCCCTTACTTCTGTCCTCCTCTCTCCTTCATAACCTTCCTTGTTCTCTTCCTTCTCTTTCTCCTCTTCCCCGGTTCCCCTCCTTCTCCCTTCTTCCACTCATCCTCCACTCTCTCCAATCCCAAATCTTATCCTCCTCCAATTTTCCCTCTTCCTCTCCACTTGTGCTCTCTCCTTGTCTTCCACTCTTCATCCTCCTGTCCTTCTTCTCACTTATCTTCCTCTTTCCGTTTAATTTGCTGGTTGTCCTCCTCCTCTTCCTCCTCCTCTTCCTCTCCACTTGTGCTCTCTCCCTGTCTTCCACTCCTCATCCTCCTGTCCTTCTTCCAACTTCTCTACTTCTTTCCGTTTCATTTGCTGGTTGTCCTCCGCCTCTTCCTCTTCTTCTTCCTCTTCCTCTTCCTCTTCCTCTTCCTCTTCCTCTCCACTTGTGATCTCTTCCTGTCTTCCACTCCTCATCCTCCTGTCCTTCTTCTAACTTCTCTTCCTCTATCCGTTTCATTTGCTGGTGGTCCTCCTCCTCTTCCTCCTCCTCTTCCTCTCCACTTGTGCTCTCTTCCTGTCTTCCACTCCTCATCCTCCTGTCCTTCTTCTAACTTCTCTTCCTCTTTCTGTTTAATTTGCTGCCTGTCCTCTCCTCACTTCTCTCCTCCTCCTCCTCCTCCTCCTCCTCGTCTTCCTCTTCTTCCTAAGTAAAATAACCAGTGGGTTTTTGCTTGGAAATTACATTTTGATTATATTCTTTGAATGGAAGAAAAAGAGTGATGGAAGTAAGGGAAGAGGGTGGAGAAGTAAAAGTAAAGATGCAGGAGTGTAAAATTTATTTCAACCAAAGCTCGTCCAACATTTTACCTTAATTTCTGCATTGACGACAAAGCAGCCGCTCTCTTTTCCCTGTCGGTTGTTCTTCTGTTTACAAACATGCATTATGCACGAGTTCAGCACAAAAATAAATCTGACTTTTCAGACTAAATTATGAAATGAGGCTTCAAGAAGCAAACAGGTCCCTCAACTGAGACGCTGTACATCCAGCTTATTGGAAATTCAAGCAGCGAACACGATCGCCTGCAGGAAATGGTCCCGCACAGGAAGTGACAAATCTAATTTTAAACTTAGAGGAGACCAAAATGTCTCGGAAGCAGCAGCGGAGTGTCTGTTCTGGTCTGTGACGCTGCAGCTGACGTCATGTGCCCTGTCTCTTGTCCCTCTGTGATAAGTTAATCACAGGACACTCAGATTCGGGGACGTGGATCTGCTCTTTTCTGTCAAGTTACATCACATCTGGAAGTCAAAATTTCACGAAACTCAATCAGCCGCCTCCCACTGCTCGGCAGACATCCCATCAATTCAAAGTGATGCTCACAGATCAGATACAGTAGATCCAAAAATATACTTTAAATACAGACAGGGACGAAATTATATATATATATTTTGTTTTTTTTAATAAAGGGATATTGTAGGATGGTGTATTTTTAGTTCTGAGGTTAACCTAGTTCTACAGTTTCAGGGAGGCAGATTCTGATTCTGTTCTTTAAAAACATCCTGATGATTCTGTGTTTTGCAGTTTTGATCTTTCAAACATAAAAGAGGCTTCAGATGGAAATCCCTTCTCAAACAGAGTTCAACATCAGTCTCTGTGTGAACAATAACTGTTGTGGGGGGGGGGGGGGGGGGCAGAGTCTCTCAGGCTTAGAGCGTCACAGTATGAACCTTAAAGCACTGAATGAAATGAAAAGTCTTAAGTGTTAAAGGAAGTTCACATGTTTGATCACCGATGTTTCTTATGGCTGTCACTTGAGACCACTACCTTCTGTCTCCTTCCTCTTTACATCATCCTGTCTTTGTCGTCTCTCAGTTCTCCTCTAAATGTGTCTCTCTCTCCTCTCTCTCCGTCCCACAGGGCAGAGAAGAAGGAGCGGTCGAGGTTAAAGACGGTCAGGGTGTCCAGGTCTCAGGACAGATCGGTGAGTGCTGACTTTTTTTTAATAAATCCAGACTTTGATTGGTTTGTAGAGCCGGCGTGTGTCTGACTTTGGACTGTTGTCAATCATCAATGTCGTTTCCACTGGAAAGTCCTTATAGTCTCACTACCAGCAACACGACGCTCCTTGTTGTGGTCCCATCATCAATCCAGTCTAAATAAGGAAGCACAGGCATTAGTTAAGGCTTAAATAAAATAGCAACAAGTTCTTTCTTTGATCTGGAAACTTCCTGCCTGAGTTCCCATGCGACTTTAATCTCACTCGCACATCGTGATGACGGGAGCCGACTCACGAGTCTAACACCTGCTATTGATATCACTGGGTTGTCAGCTCGCTCTCTGTTTCCTCACACCTTGTGAATCAGCACCTCAGCACGGTGAAGAGCTGATAATTAAAAAAGATCACACACACACACAGTTTGAGAAATCTGCAATTAGTCTCACTCGTGTGTGTGTGTGTGTGTGTCTGTGCATGAGCTTTTAAATATGGCCTCTGTTGATAACAGTTAAGATTCTGTTGTGATGATTAATTCTTTCTCTTTCTCTCTTTCTCTCTCTCTCTCTCTCTCTCTCTCTCTCTCTCTCTCTCTCTCTCTCTCTCTCTCTCTCTCTCTCTCTCTCTTCCTCTGCAGGATCAGGATGATAAAGGTAGGTCTCCTCTCCATCAGGGACACCTGCTGGTCAGTCCCGGTACTTTACACCACCGAGCAGTTGGATGTTTTACAGGAGATTTGTTTAATCCCTAATTTTCAGACAAGCCTATGTACTAGTATGGTACTGAACTTATTATTTAACTTGTTCCTCCCTAGTCTTTCAAATGTATTGAAGTACAGTAACCAGAGTGCACCTGTAACATTTCTCCTTTATTACATAGTAGAATCTCGTTTGTAATTTTCAGTCGTTTACACACAAATCCTACTTTTGGTCAAGTGCTGCATCTTATGTATAGTGATGGAGCAATGCTAGATAAAGTGCGTGTTAATGTGAAACAGAAAGAATGGAAGACTGTGTTTGTGTATGTGTCGGTTTTCTGTGTGCTTGTGTGTGTGTCTGCTTTTGTGTTGCTGACTCTGACCTGTCTTGTCCTTCCAGAGCTGGTAACCTCTGGCACCAGCGATAGTGAGAGTAGTTCCTGTAAGTCTAGACCCTTATGTCTCTCTCTCTCTCTCTCTCTCTCTCTCTCTCTCTCTCTCTCTTTCTCTCTCTCTCTCTCCATCTCTCTCTCTCCATCTCTCTCTCTCTCTCTCCCCCTTTCTCTCTCTCTCTCTTTCTCTCTTCTTTTTTTGTGTTTTTTGTTTGTGGCGTGTGTGTCTCTGTGTGTCATTGTTGTGGTGTCATGCATACATGTACACATAAACATGTATTTGTGTGTTGTGCTTATTGTGTTTTTTATGTGCTGCGTGTGTGTGTGTGTTCGTGCGTCCATGCTTGTGTGTGTGTGTGCGTGTGCTTGTGTGTGCTTGTGTGTGTGTGTGTGTGTGTGTCACCTTCCTCTGCTTCTCCAGCCTGATATTTCAGAGCTGTTGATGAAGCCAAAAGTGAAAAGTAGAAAAGGACGAGGTTGTGTTTTGATGTGACTCATCCACTGCTCCTCTGAATGTGTCATCTCTGTTTGTCCACTCAGCCGGTCAGGAGGAGGTTTTACTCACCTACCAACCTGTCATGCAGCAGGAAGGTCAGTGCTTCACCAGATTCTATCACTTGACTTTTAAATCCCTTTGTGTTGGTCAATCATGGAAGTTGATTAAAACACCTTTTTCATGTTATAAATACTAATCTTCTTAAATTGTTTGTATTAGATATATTTTATAGCATGTAGGTTGACAGTGTGGAACTTTTTGGTCTCAAAAACAATTATTTTAAACACTTGTATCGTCAAATATATGAAAAAAGAGAGGTGGATGATAAGTCTTTGTGGATTCGACACAAATTATTTGACCCAATTTTTATTTATAAATTGAATTAGTGCAGCTTCAAAGTTACCTGAACATGATTAAAAGGAGAAAAGTGGATGTTGTTGTGTTGGCATCTCAATGTGTGTCTTTGTGTGTGTTGATTGTGGTTCTGTTTCTCTCTTTCAGTTAATTACACGCGGCCGGTCATCGTGCTCGGACCAATGAAAGACCGGGTCAACGATGACCTCATCTCTGAGTTCCCTGACAAGTTCGGCTCGTGCGTCCCACGTGAGTCTCGTATAAGAGCCGACCTCTAACACCCAGTGAAACGTACAGTTCAGATCACCTGTGGTGACCTTCACTCACATTGTGAAAACTGTAAAATCATGTTTATGATGTAGTTTCATGCTTCTCAGCACTTCTTTTACGAACTCACTTAAAGTTGATGTTTAGCTTAAAGCTAAACTTTACCCCAAGGTTCACATTAGAGCAGAAAAGTTCATCTTCATCGAACTCTCTACACCTGGAACAATATCCAGACACTTTGAAGTGATTCATTGTTTGACAGGCAGCAGAGATGAGTTGTGAATCGAAAGTTAAA
Organism: Pleuronectes platessa; assembly: GCF_947347685.1. Lineage (NCBI taxonomy): Eukaryota > Metazoa > Chordata > Actinopteri > Pleuronectiformes > Pleuronectidae > Pleuronectes > Pleuronectes platessa. Next base: position 24,257,663 of record NC_070634.1, read on the forward strand.
GTCCAAGATTAAAATGAATCAGCTGATAGTTTGTCTTTTATACAAATTCATGCAATTTGACAGATAAAAAAACTGAGAATAATAGTAACGTGATAAAATCCCATAAAGGAAAACTAACAGAAAGGACCTGATATGTATCGATTCTTTAATAATGTGTAAAACCACCGATCCTCAGACACGACGCGGCCGCGGCGAGACTACGAGGTGGACGGCAGGGATTACCACTTCATGTCCTCCAGAGAGCTCATGGAGCAAGAGATCCAGGAGCATAAATTCATCGAGGCCGGACAGTACAACAACCATCTGTATGGAACCAGCATACAGTCTGTCCGAGAGGTCGCCGACAAGGTGAGACGCCGAGAGTCGTGACACGGGGAGGAAGAAAAACGACAGAGGGATCGATGGAGGACAGAATACACAGAGACGCTTAATGATTCCTTTCTCTCTCTCTCTCTCTCTCTCTCTCTCTCTCTCTCTGTCTGACTCTGTCTCTCCACCAGGGAAAACATTGTATACTGGACGTATCAGGGAATGCAATAAAGCGTCTCCAGATGGCAGGCCTCCATCCCGTCGCTATTTTCATTAGCCCACGCAACGTCGACAACATCCTGTGAGTATCGTTAGAAGCACCAGTGAATCTCACCATAAGGTCCAGTTAGTGGCAACGTTTTCCACATCACATATCACATGGTCCCAGTCAAAGAACTTTAACATAGTTGAGAGAAGGAGAAGTTCTGGGACGACCCAACAGGCTCCTGTCAGCTGATGAAGACAATGACATATGGTCGAAAGCTCCAGAACAAGCCACTTATTGCATCTTGTGGTGAGATTCTCTCCCCAGTGACTCCCAGTGCACAGCAACTGGTGTCTACTGCAATTGATATGAACGGGAGCAGTTATCAAGTCCATGTATTGGAATCTGTGTCTGGAGGGAAAATGTCATCGCTACACTTTCCTTCTATCAGGGCAAACTACAAAATGAGTTATCGTGTGGATCTGCTTGTTTTTTCTAAAGTTGGACACAATTTACATTTGATTACAATAATTAATTCCATGTGTGTGTATATATTCTGTTAGTTTTTATTCCATTTTAGTTTTGTGTAATTCATTTATATCATTTTAAATTGATTTGTTTCTTAACATCAGGAGGAATATATAAGATCATTTGATCAACTTTTTATAACCGAGTGAAATGTGGAGTTAATCCCAGTGTCCAGTCATAAAGTGAGAACAATGTAAATCTATGCACTGCTGCAGTTCCACTGTAATAAAGGTTAAAAATCATCATATCACGGGACCACTGCTGAACTTTACACTGAGGTCAAGGAGGTTTTTAAAGGTTCACATTCGTGGGATAAGCTGTTGTAAAATGTAATGATGAAAGTGTGCGTTACGTCTCAGTAATGATTTGTGACTGGTGTGTGTCTCCAGAGAGATGAACAAGCGCTTCACTGAGGAGCAGGCGAGGAAGACGTTCGACCGAGCCGTCAAACTGGAGCAGGAGTTCACAGAGTACTTCTCTGGTCAGTTCCACACTGGACCACACAAACCAGTTCATGACCTGCAAAGATCCTGGAGCAGAGGAAGCTCCCACCACAGCTCTCACACAATCCAAAGCAGCAACACTTTTACATCCAAAGTTATGAAATAATTATTATGACATTATTATAAATATACCAACTCTATAAATAAATATAAATTTAACTTGTGTCAAATCACAGCACGTGAAAAAACACACAATGATGTAAATTGCCTGAGCTTAAGAAAGTTCAACTCCACATCTTATTGTTGATCATTATAACTCCTAATAATGTCAATACTGTAACTGATCATACATTATGGGAATTTTGGCAATATTGATTATACAGAGGTGTCAAGATGAATGCCAAAATTTGATGACTTTTACATCTTCCACATAAAAACCTCACACACTCACACACTCACACACTCACACATACACACACACACACACACACACACACACAGACACATCTAAAAAAGACAAACATTATGACCTGCTTTCCTTATATTCCTTATTTTATTACATTTGCTTTGTGTCTCTCCTGTTGTGTAGTTGTAGTTGGTCACTTAATTATATTGGATTATTAATAATAATGATAATAATGATCTTTTCAGTTACATCTAATTGAATAGTGATATGATGATAGTTTATTTTCCGTGTGTTATATAAATGTTGTGTAGTTGACGCAGTGTGTGTCTGTGTGTGTGTCTCTGCACAGGAATCGTCCAGGGCTCGTCTCTAGAGGAGGTTTACTCGCAGGTGAAGCAGATCGTGGAGGAGCAGTCCGGTCCGTACATCTGGATTCCAACCAAGGAGCGACTTTGAATAAACACATCACACACACACACATCACTCTTTCAATACTTCCTACTTCTCTAATTTTCTATTATCAGCCTGCTTCCTCTCTCTCTCTCTCTTTGTTTCTCCGGTGCACTCATCACGACGAACACACACACACACACACACACACACACATTCACACGAGCACATGAACTGGGACGAGTGCTGGGACTATCTGGGACCTGCCAGTTCCTGAAGAGGGAGGAGCTCAAGTCTGTCCAGCAGCCTATCGGTGGATCTTCCTACAGCTCGGTTCCTTAATGTTTAAGGAGGTGGTTTCCAATCAAGGCGACATGTACCATTATCTGATTTGATTTCATTATTGTTGTTCTTATTGTTGTTGTCGTTGTTGTTTTCATATTAACGAAGGGTAATGCATCAATGTATGGGTTTGTAATGATAATATTGTCACCAAGAGGCAGACTTTTGCACGCTGTAGCTTTAAGAGCATGTTTTTGGGAGAAAAACTTGATCTCCTCTTCCTGTCGGACCGTCTTTCCTCATGGCATCACTCCTGTTTAGAGTTGCTCTCTCTCTCCCTCGTCTTTTTCTTTCTACCTCTCATAACCCATCCCTCGTTCCGTCCTCTCAGATTTTAAATATGAGGTGAAATCTTTATAATGTGCCCAAACCTTTTGGAATCAAGGGCCAAAAGGAAAGTTTACGTACAATTACGGTTACGAGATGTAGAAGCTAAATATATATATGAAGATATTCTGCAGGTGAAGTTATTGAAGATTTCTAAGATCAGAATTTAAGTAGAAAACTAAATTAGATTATATTGTTTTTGAAGGCCGGAACAGAAACTGAGCACATCAGCCTCATAATGGTGATAAAGCCCATGTGGAGCCCTGAGCCGTTATTTATCAACTCTCTGAGAATATAGTAAGAGTATATATTTAAGAATAACATTTATCAATTTATCCTAAAAGACTGATAATTGGTAAAGGAAGCAGAATGACCGAAAACACCTGAGTCCACAGCCGAGGAGAGAAGGAACAGGCGGAGCGGTGAGAAAAGATAAGTTAGTGGGACATCTACAGGACTTCAAAGCTGCTTTTCAAAGGTAAAATAATTGCATAAAGTTGCTTTAAGAGCAGCTTCTCACATGTCACTTAACTCTGAGCAGAAACAGCCTATCAGAGACATGTATTTAAGATAATAAATAGAATATTATCGCACTGACAAGTGGAAGTCAAATGTTTTTCGTTGTGTCCCCTGCGCCTGTTGAAGGAGATAATAAGTAGAAGAAAAGGTCATGTAAATCTTATTAAATGTTCAAATCAAATCCAAATAACATGTAATCATGTTATTTGAACTCGATATGGTTCATCGTGACAAAAACATTATTTTTTAAACTATTGTATGTAAGAGTATACACTCCTTTATGTCAAAGGAAATTAAAATATATTTTAGTCTAGTGAAATATAAGTGAATGATTTTTGGATTCGTCTTTCACTTAAATTCAAAATGTAACTTTTAGCTCCTTGATAAAAACGGGCAAAGATCCTCTGATAAAGAAACTTGAGTAAATCCCACAGTTTCACTGCCTTTCTCTCCTTCCTCCTCCTCCTCCTCCTCTTCTCTTCTTCACGTCTTCATTTCCTCCTCTTGTCCTCTCGCCTCCTTTCCTCTCCACAATCACGTGACATTAGTTGAGCATCGAACAGTGTATCATCATCTTCTTCAACACTATCATCACGATCATAATCATCAGCATCATCGGTATAGCTGTCCCTTCTTGCTGTAGTTGCACTAATGAGGGCTGGTTTCATAAAAGCATCTTAGGCTCACAGGTCTGATACCGTCCCAGTGTTTCTCTGGTATTTATCGATGTGTGACGCATTCACTTGTCCTTCAGCTGATTCTCTGCTTTATAAAACTGGTTTGAAAGCCCTGAAGTGAGGACACGTTTAGCATTTAGCAACTAAACAGCTAAATCTTCCCCTCACAAGTGGGTGGTGACCAAAAATGGAGCTAAAAGAGAGCGAAGTCAACGCCACAGCTTAAGTGAAAAGATCGACTATAATCTGTGTTGTCAAGTGTAACATTCAAGATGCTTTTGAGGACACAGCCCACGTATGGACCTTGTCAGATCAACCACGACCCATCTCCACCCTCAACCCCCCCCCCACGGCGACTCCTCCACGCTGACTGGAGACCAGAGACACACAGAGAGGCTGTTCTGTCAGCAGAGCAGCTCCCGGACCCGCGTACTGGATAGTTTTGACCACGTGTGTTTCAAAAGCTTTAATATCTCCTCACTGAATGTTCAGCTCAACTCCAATTCCCCCCCTCGCGTGATCCTCTGTGCGACTCGAGTAGATCGCTGGTGTTTGTCAGTTGACAGAAACAAACTCTCTGTATGACTCCGGCTGTGTGCTTCTAGCCAGGGGACCAGGCCACTGTCTGTTAGAGTAAAGCACTGATGCAAAGAATATATTACAGAGATGGATCTATATCTAACATATTATAATATTTATCCCTGCTCTAACTGCCTATTTTGGTACAAAAATGAATAAATAAAAGTCTTTATTGACATCTACTGAAATCCTTCCACTCATTACCACATATGATTTGTTTTTCTGTTGTATGTGAATATGAGATATTAACTGTGAATATGAATATATTTTCCTTTACTTTCACCTGAACTGCTAGCCTGACGTTGTCAGACTCACAATTCTAGTCAGAATGTGAGACCTAAAACTGCCCGACCTAAAATGTTGTGGGCGGGGCTAAGTTCGTCTGGCATCCAGGCTACTGAACTGCAGGTCTGTATCGGACTCTGTGAATATATGATGTGGCTCTTGTGTTGAGTTTTCACTCTGAAGCCTCCGGCTCCGGATCTGTGCTACGTTCATAGAAAGTGTATTTAATAATCTTCATCTAGTTAATTAGTTATGACAAAACACTGAAAACACTGTTCAAACTACCCCACATCAATGCAACTCTTCTAGCTACAGATGAGGACCATTTATCCATCTGTGACATCTGCATTTAGGTAAAAAGACCAGTGGAATAACTACAAATACAAACTTACAACACATTCAACCTTTTCTCTAACTGTTGCTAAGAAAACTATTCCTATGAACTAGAACATTCTAAATTTACTGTGAACACTTAGTGGAACAACATCATTGTAAAGAATAAGCACCGTTTTTATTCTTTAAAAGTAATATTTCAGTAATAATCCTGAGTCTCCTGTGAGGAGGAGGGAAATTAAAACTTTGCAACAGATTGAAGCAAATACTGGTTCACTTTGATTTTACAAATGATGATGAGGATGATGTTTATCAACAGCTTCTCAAAGCGAGACTTCACATCTGAAGTCCCTCTAGTGGCCTCGTGACACACAGGTTTCCATTGTGCACTGAGTTGAGCCTGTATAAACACACGAGCCTCATCAACTCTGGCTGAACAAATCTCGCACTGTTTAACACAAATCCACTTCTGAACACACAAAACTGTGTTAATCATTTACCATCTTAGTCTTTCTCTATCACACACAAACACAGACTCACTCACTGCTGCTGGAGTTAATCAGTCACTGACCATCACGGCAGGATGTGGGTCAGTATGAATGAGGTCACAGTGGAAGATGACCTGACCTCAAGGGAAGTGGAACTTTTGGACCAGTGGCTTGATATTATGATTGATAAGCTGTTGCCCAGAGGAAGCTTGTATAAAGACAAAAGAACAGGCCCTAACATACGTCCTTGAGGGACACCATTTTCATTATCCAATGTGAACGACACACAATCAACTTAACAACCAATCAATAAAATGCATCATGGTCAGGCATGGAAGTCTAACACTTAATTTCATCATCTTGTAATTTACTTTAATATAATTGGCTGCAAACTTTACAAAAACATGAATTTCCTTATGAGAAGAGCTCTTTTTAAACATTAGTGAATATTAGTTCATTATTTGTTAATTATTGGAAGTTGTATATGATGATTTTTATTCCTTGCTTGTAGAAAATATTCACATTTTTGACTTTCCATCTGATTCGTTCCAAATTGCCTCCCTCTTTCCAGGAAACCTAGTCACAGTTATACAGAATTAATATGAAACAAAAGGGGAAAATTATGAAAAGGCCACATTTCAACATTAGTGACTCGTAGGAAAACTCGAGGTGTATTCTCAGGATGTTAACAAAGCCTGAGATCTCATGTAATATGTCCTACCTCATTAATCTGTGTCACAATCTCAAGTCCAAGGTTCAGATCATAACACTTTGAGTTTGTCCAGTCCTTAGGTTCAACTTACAGTAACATGATCCAGGAATCACAGGTAATCTACTGCAGTAAACCACAGTTATTAAACTCAGACACTACCGGGTCAGTTAGTGTTGTTCAGGGTTCACTGTTGATTGGAGTTTTTTGGGATATTTGAGAGAAAGTCAGTTTTGCAGTGGTGACAGCGGTGGAGGAGTAATAAACAAACCAGGAGAGGAGAACAGCTCCGTCCTGACACCTCGGTGCGGCTGCCACCTCCCTGTCAACCTCACTCTGTCACACTGTGAGTGTTACTGCAGCAAAAATACAATCTGACTCCCCAGCCGGTTATAACTCTGCAGTGACATTACCTGCCCTACAGAAACAACTAGACAGTCACAGTTGAGACCATTTGAAAGCTGCACTGCATTTCACCTCACATCATGTTGCATTAGCTGCACTGTGTTATGCAAATACTTGACTAAAGTGAAAAGGAAAGTTAATTCAAGGTAAAATGATCAGTTTTTATTGTAAACCTCTTCAGCAGTTAACTTGAATTTCCTTGAATTGATCCGTTGAATGTCTGTACTGCTAAGAGTTCACTCAACTCTTCAAATTACGTTTTCAAAGACACCGACTTCTCAGCATTGATTCTTTAAAAGTTATAAATCTCCAGGGATTCGTCCGTTCTGCAGTTTAAAGAAAACTTTCATTTTAGAAACTTGCTGTAGTTTGATGCATGTTTTCATAAGTTTCTTAGTAATGAGAACATTGTGAACCACGATAAAGATTTTACAACAATTAATATAAGTATAAGTATAAGTAATAAGTATGTAAGGACAGTACATAACAAAATCGACATAGTTAAATACCTCCAATATGTCCAATGGAATATATAACTAATACATTTACTCCATTAAAGCCACAAATACTTTTGATTTCACTACATTCATCTGACAGCTACTAGTTACTTGTATTGCTGTTACATAAAAGAATCATGTGCTAGGCTCTAAGTTGAGCCCATCGGTGTTATACAGCACGTATGAACTGCTGATCCACAGTATCTCAGCTGCACCTCGGTGGTCGTTACAGGTCTGTGATCCTATTTGTTACCATCAAAAAATACCCACCTCATTCAAAGCTACTTTTAGTTTTGCTTGATCCAGATTTTTTATTTTGAGCCATAACTTCACCAAACGTCCAAATTATTTTTATTCCATCAAGATCCAGGCTTTATTCCCTATCTTGCAATGTTGAAGAAAGTGATAACAAAAACTCCTGGATCTGCACCAAACTTTATTGGTTTCTTTCTCAGCTCATGTTCTATCCTTCCACCAAGTTTTGTAGAAATCCATTTAGTAGTTTTTGCGTAATCCTGCAAACAATCGAACGGGGGTGAAAACATAACCTCCTCAGTTGAGATAAAGATTAAACCAGTGGAACTCAACATTTTTGGCCTGTGACACATCACAGTACTTTTGCTCCTAATATTGTAAGTACATTTCTGCAAAAATACTCAAAGCTAGTGAAATGAGAACTCAGGCAGCAGCTGAAGTCTCATGCAGAAGAGTTTAATGTAGACTTGATGCATAAAGGTGAAACAATATACAAACATTAACAGAGTAACATGAGGGATGGGTCCTGCTTGGAGGGAGAAGGGAGTGTTCAGATATAGTGTGTAATATACCTTATATACATAATATCTGCTGGCATATACAGTAATGTGTGAGGATGGTCAAAAGCTCCTCCACACTGTGGTACCTCAGTCATTGGTAACTGACTTTTTCCACCTCACGCAGCAGGAGCACAAGCCTCGATTCAAACCCAGGAAATCCTCAGTGCAAGCTTTCATCTCCTCTACGCCTTCATAGTTTAATTTCTCTTCAGTGACCACATGACCACAGTCGGTGGAGTTATCATTTTTTGGGGGTTCATCTGAGTTATTGATTTCATTAGCCTCAGTTTTCAGTTTCAGATTCAGATGAATCCAGCTCCAGCAGGTAAACAGCCTGTTTGTCTGTGTTTGTCTCAGCAGCAGTGAGTCACTGACCAACATGGATCCGTTCCTCTCTGCCCATCAGTGGAAAACACCACCGTAGTAGAGCAGGGGGAAGAGGGGGGAGAGGGGGGAGAGGGGAGAGGCTGTAAAAGACCTCTCTGTCCTGGGCTGTGGCCGGCAGCCAGTCAGCAGCAGCAGCAGAGACGTGTCTGACCAGGTATACTCCCTTCTCCATAAACACTCAGAGTCTCATGATTCCTGAATGACCGGGGACTGGGTTGTAAACCACCGAAAGTTCAACCTCCTCCAGCTCCACACGAGGACTTTAAGCCGAGTCTTGAAGATAGAAGTCGGACTTTGACTCTGGAGTCTTCATATAAAGTGGAGCAGAGGGAACAGGAGGTTATTTTACCTTGTAACAGACGGAGTGAGACCATGGCCACGTGGAGGACAGTGGGAGCTCTGCTGCTCATTCTACCTGCAGGTAAGAGCTGCTTCATCACACCAGAGTTACATAAGGTCAACGCGGTGGGTTTTATTTTTGGATAAAGACTTCCTGTTGAGTTTAGATCTTTGTCCCACAAAGATTTATTAAAAACACAAAGAACACTTTTAGAAAATTGAAGATATTTAAGGAGTTGTTTATATGCAAAGTGTTCAGAATAACTTTACGGATGTGTGATAAAAGCAAATATTCTTTCATTATTCTTTCAGATACTTATGTCACGTTGAGTAAAACGGGTAAAAATTCACTATTCGATTTGTTAAACTATCCAGTATTTAACTTTAAACGTGGCAAACATCAAATAACTAGTAAATGCATATATTTGTTTGCATCTTGATATTCAGCTTGAGATTCCACAGATTTATTTTACAACCTCCATCATGGGAAGTACTTTGACAGAAAGTACAGTGGAGTTGACAGAATATGCAAATATGGACAGATTACTAAATGGGCCTGAGGGATCCTGTGACCCTGAATGACCTCAAAGACACATTAAACAAGTACAAAGACACATAAGAAAAACCACAAATACACAAACAAACACAAAGATATGCACATTGACCATAAGTAACATACATTGGCCACAAAATCACATACAATTAACACAAAGAGATGAAAAACGTGACAAATGACCGTTTCTTATCCTTGTTTTCAGTCTGGATTTGTGGCTGATTGTTGAAGTGATGAGTCTTTTACTTGTGTGTGTGTGTAAAGGCCCATTGTGTCATGATCCATGGTTTTAGAGTTTGAATCCTCCAGATGTTCTCTCATGAATCACAGGAAGTGTTTGTGTGACTGATCGGCGAGCGGTCTCTCTCTGTGTGTGTCTCTCCCTCAGTGTTTGGCCAGAGTAGCATCAGCTGGTGCACCATCTCAGATGCAGAGCTGAGGAAATGTGAGGCCATGTCTCAGGCCTTCGCCAAAGTCTCCATCCGTCCATCACTCAAATGTGTCAGCGGCGTCACAGTGGAGGGCTGCGTTCAGAAACTGGAGGTGTGGTTCTTAAACTGTTTCTTTAAACCTGACTGAAAACGTCTAAATCACCTGTGATCACTGTAGTTTTATTATACTGCCTCGTGCATTTTAGATGAAGTAGATCAGTTCATTGAATATAAATTAAACCAACAGTTAACTTTTATCAGTCAGGAATAGAATACTTAGAGCAGCAGAACACACTATCGAGCATCAGATAACAGAGGCAGGATGGAAAGTGGCAATAAACTTCTTAATCAGTAATTCAGTTATCAGAGGGAGCAGAGCTGTTTATGACAAACACAAGCTGGAAAATTCCTGATCTGTGAACAGTCTCCAGAAGCTGAAACGATGTGAAAAACAAGTGTAAAAGCACATATTATAAATTTCACAAATTTGTCATTATTTGATATGAACCAAAACCATGATATTTTTTAATTAAAAGCTTGTTTAACTAGTAAAAAGGAGGAATATGGTTGTGATGCTCCAGAGATTTAGCCCTAAATGTTTTTAAAACATCATGAGGCCACAAAATATTCTCCAATATTTGTCTCACATGATTTTTTATTTTTAAACCTCCACAGAGAAAAGAAGCTGATGCGGTTTCCATGTTTGGAACTGACATCTACGAGCTGGGAAAGACCGCCTCCTTCAAGATGGCTGCCAGTGAATCAAAGAGCGACCGTAAGATTTCAATAAGGATTTATACACAGACATGAAACGTTCAGACATGTCCTCCCACATGTGTGTAGTTATCTTTTCATATTGAGCCAGTTTCAGCTTTCTGAATGATCTGCTGCTTTGGTAACCACAGTAGGAAGGCTCGGTTTGTAATGCAATGTTTCATCCATACATTCATTAGTTAAGTCTGGTCGTCATTAAATATATGATTATTGACCATATCTGATAATTCGCCACTTGTGCTTCCCCAGTATCTGAAGTTGATCTTGTTTATCATGAATAACAAGAAGGTTCTGAATGTTCAGAGTCATCAGAGAAGATCTCTGAGCAGCATGAGGCTTAATTCAACATCCACTTTTATCTAGATCTCATTTCTGGTCAATGACAACAACACGTTGCTGTTAAAATTAGTGTTCCAGTGTCGTATGTGTGTGAACACCTGTGCTGTTGTCGCCTCAGGCACCGGCGCCTCCTACTACGCAGTGGCTGTGGTGAAGAAAGCGGATTCAGGCATCAACATCCACAACCTGGCAGGAAAGAAGAGCTGCCACACTGGGAAGGGCCGGACGGCCGGCTGGAATATGCCTCTGGGGTACTTCACAGACCAGGGTTACATGTCTGTGATGGGCTGCAAGTTCCCACAGGGTAGGACACATTTTCATTCTCACAAATACATACATGTACAGAACACGCAGAGAGCTGGAGGCTGTGTCTGTTTGTGTTCAGCTGTGGCAGATTTCTTCAGTGCGAGCTGCATCCCGGGCGCCAACGAGGCCGGTGACCCCACGTCTCTGTGTGAGCTGTGCAAAGGAGACGGGAGTGGAACGTTGTTCAAATGTGACAAGAGCCCAAAGGAGATGTACTACAGCTATGAAGGAGCTTTCAGGTGACACACACTCATCCTCACACACAGAGAAGTTACTGTCGATGTTCCCTCCTTTCCTTGGCTTGATCCTTTATTCTCATTGTCTTCTCTTCTGGTTCGGCCTCTGTAGATGTCTCGCTGAGGGAACAGGACAGGTGGCCTTCATCAAACACACAACAGTGGAGGAGAACACTGAAGGTATCATCTTAGTTACCTATTAAGGAGGCAACGCCAAAAATATACTTTGCATCATGTTAAAACATGAAAGGTTTAGTGGTAGAACTAAAAGCTCAACTCACTCACTTTTTCTTGTTACTCATCAAATCAGAAAAATATTGTCTTTTCATCTGATATAAGAACTACGTCAAATGACAGAAACTATCATTACGGATAGTCTGACTTTATAGTCTGAGCCATGTCCCCTTCATAGACATGGAGCAGGTGGGGTTTATGACCCATATTGCAGCCATCCACCAGGGGGCAGTCAAGGCCCTTTGGCTTCATCATTGATCATATCCTCCAGCTTTATTTACAGTCTGTGTGTCTGTTAGCTAATCAGTTAATGTTTCACCAGGTCGAGGTCCAGAGTGGGCAAAGCTCCTGAAGTCCTCCGACTATCAGCTGCTGTGTCGCGACGGCACCAGAGCTTCCATCGCTCAGTGGAAAACGTGTCACTTGGTCCGCGTCCCATTCCGAGGCATCGTGGTCCGCAGTGATGTCACTTCCTCCGTGGTGTTTAACATGCTGAAGGAGGGACTGGTACGTCTTCACTCACAAACACCGGGACTCTAACAACCCATGAAACGAGTCCTCTGCTCATTCATAAGGCCGCTTTCATTTTTCTGTCACGTGAGAAAAACAAATATTAGATACAACAGTTGATCACTATGAAACTTCTGTTCTATGTCTCTTTGGTGAGTGGGTACGATAAGTGAGGAGCTGACTGAGAGTCCCAGCTTCCATCGTCTTCGTCTGCAGATCAGTTAAAAAGACTTAGAAGTCATTAAAAACCAACGTTTATCTCCATTATTCAGGAGGAAACTTTTAAAATGTGAAGAATTCGAAAAAACAAAGAGCTTGGGGGATTTGTTACAGGAAGCAGGGGATTATGGGTAATATTCATGTGGTGCCAAAAAGATCGTAAAGACAACGTTGTCCTTAAAGGTCCAATGTGTAAGATTAACGTGAAAGGGATCTGTCGGCCCCTAAACCCTGAGGAGGTGCCTGGTGTTTTATGAGGGAGGTGAGATTACTGTGAGGTCGTTCTGTCCTCTCTGCAAAACAGATAAGAAAATATTTGTGAGCTGAAACATTTGGTGATTAACAGATGTCAGGAGCAGGATGTACAGTTCTGTCACAATCCAGCATCGGGTTTCAGTTCAGTGAATTGCTTCAGTCATTGCTTCACTCAACACAACAGACACACTCTATTTGTCCTCTTTCTACACAGTACATCCTCTACCTTAGCTTGTTTATGACACACTCATATCTCTCTAGTGCTAAAAGAGGGCGCCCATAAACCACTGCACCTCTGTTGACGCCGTGTAACTTCTTGTCTGTAGGAAAAGTCGGACTTCAACATGTTTTCATCTGCGGAGTACGGAGGAGGAGCGGTGCTGTTCTCCGACTCAACCACCATCTTACAGGAGGTGGAGTCAGACGACCCCGAGAGGTGGATGGGCCGGTACTATTACAACGCTCTGAAAGCCATGGACTGCAAACCAGAAGGTGAATATATCTATCTACCTATCTATCTATCCATTTATCTATCTATCTATCTATCTATCTATCTATCTATCTATCTATCTATCTATCTATCTATCTCCATGATGTGTTTAATTTTGCGACTCACCCATCCATCTATCTGTAATTATTCCAGATAATCTGCGGTGGTGTGTGTTGTCCGGTGCCGAGCAGCAGAAGTGTGCTGACATGGCCAAGGCCTTCAGATTAAAAGGTCTGACTCCAGATGTCCAGTGTATCTATGGAGACTCTGTGACCGACTGCATGAGCAAAATCAAGGTGACACTTCAAAATAAAATATCTTGAGCTTCAGGAGAGTGTTGAGAGTGAGATACTGATATTCACATTCAAGAGTTAATTTACAATTATCTAAAACTGATTCCACCAAGATAACTGATCAAAACTTAATGGAAAAAAATGAAAAAACCCACACACGAGTGTTATGAACTACTTAAAAATCGCAGAGGCCATATTTAAAGAAAAATGTATTCAATGTGTACTTTGACTTCAGAGTCTTACTTTACAGTTCTGCTAAATACAACCGTCTTCTTATATTTCTCCTTATATATAGAACAAGGAGGCTGATGCTGTCACTCTGGATGGAGGCTACATTTACACAGCAGGCAAAGACTATGGCTTGGTCCCTGCTACTGGCGAGAGCTACACAGGTTAAAAACACACACAAACAAGACCACAATCACACGTTCTGCAACACAGTGTGTACAAACGTGTGGTGTGTTTCTCTCTCTGCAGAGGAAAGTGATGGCTCCATATACTACGCCGTGGCCGTGGTGAAGAAGAGCAGCCTTGACATCCGGAGCCTTGATGACCTGCGCGGCCGCCGCTCCTGTCACACGGGATACGGTCGCTCGGCCGGCTGGAACATCCCCGTGGCAGCTCTGATGGAGAGAGGCCTGATCGCCCCCCAGCACTGTGAGATACCCCAAGGTCAGTGAGATACCCCAAGGTCAGTGAGAGGTGTGAGAGCGAGTGAGTGAGGCAGAGGTGTGAACTGAAGCGAGTCAGCTCAGCTCACTCACAATGGTTTGTTTTCAACTGTTTTTAAGGGATATAACATTTGATTTCTTTATTGATCCATTTCTGTAAACATGTCGCTGATTTGTTTTTCATGGCGAGTGGGGCAAGTTTTTAACAAGTTCTTCTATTGAAGGTATATCTTGAAATAATGTCTTGGTCTTCAGATAAACAACTTATTTGGTGTAAAAGCTTTTCCCTCCCGTGTTTGACTTCCTGTTTCCCGTCTCTCCCATGATGCTCAGCGGTGGGAGGTTTCTTCCAGCAGAGCTGTGTGCCAGGGGCCAATCAGCCTGGCTTCCCCAGTAACCTGTGTGGTTTGTGTGCGGGAGACGCCTCAGGACAGAACAAGTGTGAGAAGGGGAAGGACCTGTATGATGGATACAACGGTGCATTCAGGTACACAACGCTGGATCATCACACAACACTGAACCTCTTCAAGTTTCCTCACTCTTTATTCCTATTTTTATTTTTAAGATGTCCTCAATATTAGTTCACATAGAAGAAAGTGTCTTTCAAGTATAATAAAATGATCTAGTTTTGAGTATTTCACATTTGTTGCTGGCAAATCTGTTTTGTTGATCAGTTTTGCAACTTCGTAACTCTACAATAGTCATGATCAGTGTTCTCACATTCACAACACTTACTTGTTGAATTTTGGGGTGAATAAACATCAGCTTTCTCACATTCATTACAAAAAATTATCAGAAATCAAAAGTAAACTCCAGATTGTGTAATAACTTTGATCTTTGGCCTTCACCTTTTGATGGGACACAAATCAGGAATTTTAAGCTCAGCGATTGGATGTTTCTTATTGTACAAAACTAAAAATGATCTGGTAAATGTCTTACTTTTAGTTTTAATGTTCACAGACTTACATTTTTATGACTAGTTTCTAAAACTCAACACTACACGTGTCTGTCTGTCTTCTCTCAGGTGTCTGGCGAGCGGAAACGGAGACGTGGCGTTCGTCAAGCATTCGACCGTCTTCCAAAACACAGATGGTGAGACAAGCAACTCCAAGATACTAAAAGCTCTTCTCATGTATGTGAGGGACATGTAGTAACACCCCCACCCCGCCGCCTCTGTGTGTTTGTTCAGGTAACTCTGCGGAGTCCTGGGCAACAAACCTCCACTCCGGGGATTTCCAGCTGCTCTGTGCTCATGGCACTAAAGCCGAGGTCACACAGTACCGTAGCTGTAACCTGGCTCGAGTCCCTGCCCACGCTGTGATGGTCCGGCCTGGCACCAACATCCACGCCGTCTATGGACTCCTGGACCGCGGACAGGTAGGAGAGTCCATACCGGGGATAGAAGGGAGGGACACGTAATCCTTCAGAGTAAAGGACTTTAGCCTTTTGTAAGAGTTATGACATCCTCGTAAGGTCATGAAGCCACAACAGGATTTTCAAATTTTTCATAAAAAATGATTATGTGCTGTTAAGACAATCAAATCCAAAAGAAAATGCACAAAAAAAAGGTATAAAATACAAATAATATTAAAAGTAATGAATAATCACTGTGAGATGAATGGTCATGAGGTGTCACTGACTCATCCGTCTTTGTCTCTTCCTCTGTCTCTCTGGTCCTGTAGATTTATTATAGCAACGACACAAGTGCTGGTTTCAGGATGTTTGACTCGAAGGCCTACGAGGGCAGTGATCTCATCTTCAAAGACTCCACTGTTCGCCTCATGGGGGTCGGGGACAGGAGGACCTACCAGGAGTGGCTCGGACAGGCCTACATGGACTCACTGGTCACGATGCAGTGTAATTCATCCGGTGCAGGTACATTAAAATCACGTTTTCTTATTCCAACAATCAAATCCCAATCAAAGTGACTTGTGTTTTTAATTTAGTTTGTACGTACTAATACATTTACAGCGAGTAACATTACTTTTGGAATAATGTGCAGGTGTAATCACCTAAAATGACAGAAACCATCTTTGGGAAAAATCTTCCAAGGGGTTGTTTGATTTGTAGTTGGGTGCAAGTGGAGTTTAAGGACTATACTGCAGCCAGCCACCAGGGGGCGATACAGATGATTTTCCATTACTTTTGGGAAACAGTAATGTCGTCTATCTTAACATTCACAATTCAGATTGATACAACCACCTCATGCACTATATATGAAGCTGCAGCTAGTAGGAGACAGTGAGCTGCTGTGCTGGAGTTACCGTAATTACCAGTTACCCACTTGTAAATACTGTTTACGTCAACATCTAAGTCTTGATAAAGTATGGGAAAGTAAACGTTTTGTGAAACCTCTGATTCATTTGACTTTGACAGACTCATGTTTGAAAATTACAGAAGCACGGGGAAAAGCAGGTTAACTTAATGTCCACTGTAAAAGTAATTAAGTGCTAAACTTCAATAATTTAAGTGTTTGAACCCCAACACAGTAAAACAACTCAACAACTGCACTCAAAGTGCTTTTTAACAAACCATCCGCTTGCTAGCGACAGTCTTTGAAAAGATGTGTGTTAGCGGTTTTGTTTTCCAAGTATTTAGCTTGAGTATCCAGACACGGAACTATTTAATAATTCAACAGGACTGGAAATGAGAACACAAATGTCCCAGTTAGTTGCTATGGACATTGTCCTGGGTCTCTCCAACCAGCCCCTTTGTTAAATGTTCAGGGAATGAAAGTGAAGTTCATTGAATGTCTGAAAACGACTTCAGACACAGTTTAGGGAAACTGATATGAATCTTCATTGCAGAAAATAACCTCTCATCTTAGAGTTGTATCCCTTTAAGCCAGAAACTGTGACAACATTGTTTTACAACTTTACTAATTTTTCCAAATCTCTCCCCCCCCTCCTAGTGATGTCCTCCGTGTGGCTGCTGCTGACGACCCTGCTCAGCATCATGATGACCAACTTCTAGATAGAATCACACAGAATGACACTCCTCCATCTATTCCCCTCCTCTTCATCCATTACTTGGATATCTCTCTTCCTCCCTCCTGTGTCCCTTGATTTTTATCTTTCACCACTTCACCACAGTTCATTTCAGCCACTTCAGCTTTTCTGGAGACACAGTCCTTCTCTCCTTCTCTCCTTCTCTCCCCGACTGTGTTTTTAATCGTAAATCTGGATTTGAATCGTGCTGCCGGTCGGCGTCAGTCAGGCATCGGTGCCACGTTGTTTACTGAGGGTGAGCTGCCATATCAGTGTGTATGCTGCCACCTGTTACATTGCGTTCGTGGGTATTGGTGCCTGCCTGTCTGTCCGAAGCTTTCATGTGAAGGTCAAAATCAGATCATTGCTCTGCTGCCACTTGCTCTGTGAGTAATGGACGAAGCCTTATCTTAGTTCAGGCTGTGTGTTTCTAATAGAAGCTAATGCCATATCAGTGAATATGCACTAGTGCTGCCTCCACACAGAGCTGTGGCCAGGACGCTGTTAGGAGGAGTTTTCATCCACAGGCTGTCGGCTTCATGTGTTCTCCTCAAAAGACTGGCAGTGAAGGTGCAGGTTGAATGTGATACAAATTCTGCATGTCAATATCCTTTTGACGATAAAATAGTTATACTTAGTTTCATGAGATGAAAAGAGAATTGTGATACAATTAAATACTTTGATAAATTCCTCCTGAATCCACAGTTATGAAGCACTAATCGCTACTAGACTCTTCTGACATCTCATGTGCTTCCTGCTGCTCGATGCTGTTTCTGTTGTTTAACTGTTGATTGGATTTGTATTTTCCTATATGTTGAGATTTTCTATTTTTATATGAAGTTCAGGAGCCATATCAGTGTATATGTACTGACTCATGCCGTCAGAAACCAATGTCTCCTTTACCCCTTGATATGGAATTATTTCTCTTGTGAAATGATGTCACATGTGACTAATATTTAGTTGCCAGGCCAGTGCGTCTGCATAAGTATTGAAACATAAAGCTTTTTTTCTCTGCAATTTACAAATGAAATAAAGTTTATGCTGCAAAATTCACTGTTGATCTTTTATTTATTTATTTATGTTGTTGATGTTCATTTTCCGTTGTTTCTAACTTCTGATCACGACTTATACGAGGATCTGTATCATGCAGCTGTTATAAATGTGAAACTAACCATAGCACCTTTCCATACTGAGTAAAGTATCTGGGTCTAGCAGCCACAACCAGCTGAATCCGCTTTCCCCACTGCACAGACGTCTCCATCTTTGTCCATGACGTGTCCGACTCCCTCTGCCGCCATTTTTACAGGTTTGAAGTTTAAATCGCATTCGGCCCTGTAGACTTCATACAGTGAGTGCTTAGATGTGTCAGTCCAGGTCAAAGGACAACTGTCCTTTGATGTCACCTTTACAAAACATCAAAGGACAAAACAGACTCAACAACCATTAAGTAGACGATAGCTGCACGAGAAACATTAGATATGATAAGATTATCTTTCTTGATCCACACACCCGGAAAATTCAGTTCATCCTTGTTCTAAGCAGGAGAAACTTCAGGTTAAACTGTTTTAAGTTTTATCTTCAAAACCCAATTGTCTTTTATTTCTTCGTGTTACTTTACAGTAGTTTTACAGAATTTAATAGCAGATGTTTGTAAATGACTAAAGTTAATTCAGCTGTGTGTATTTGAATATATCCGAAGTTAGGATGTACATTTGTGTCTTTCAGTCACAGGGAGAGAGGCTGTCTGAAGGAACTCATCTGGCCATCTGCCATCATAGTGAACATTGCTCTAGCTGCAAAGAATGTTGCTCTTCACTTTTGTAACTGTTATGGAAGTTGTTATAATGTGTAAGAACGCTTTTCTACCTTCTTAGCAGGCTGCTCGGGCTGAAGACAATCGTGGAGCCAGAGCTGCTCTGGAAAAAAAAAAGATTACAATGCCAAAGAAGGAAAACCCTTCTGCCTTAATGCTGTCTCAGGCCATATTCGACTTAGCCACGAGGGAGAGGACTATGGCAAGAGCAAGAGCCAGAGAGGAAGAGTTGGAGAAGGCGAACAAATATCTGAAGAACCTGAAAGTGGAACGGGAAGCCAGATTCAAACAGAGAGAGGCTCTGATAAACCAGATCATAGAGTCAGAGGAGAAGAGGAAGCAGGAAAAGAAAGAGCTAATGGAGAGAGAGAAGAAGGAGACAGAAGAACTGAAGAAGACTGAGAAGAAGGAGAAGGAGAAAGAGAGTAAAGAACTGAAGAAGAGAGAGGAGAAGGAGAGAGAAGAACTGAAGAAGACAGAGGAGAAGGAGAAGAGGGAGAGGCAAGAACTGATGAAGAGAGAGGATAAGGAGAGAGAAGAACTGAAGAAGACAGAGAAGAAGGAGAAGGAGAAAGAGAGTAAAGAACTGAAGAAGAGAGAGGAGAAGGAGAGAGAAGAACTGAAGAAGACAGAGGAGAAGGAGAAGAGGGAGAGGCAAGAACTGATGAAGAGAGAGGATAAGGAGAGAGAAGAACTGAAGAAGACAGAGAAGAAGGAGAAGGAGAAAGAGAGTGAAGAACTGAAGAAGAGAGAGGAGAAGGAGAGAGAAGAACTGAAGAAGACAGAGGAAAAGGAGAAGAAGGAGAGGAAAGAACTGATGAAGAGAGAGGAGACGGAGAGAGAAGAACTGAAGAAGACAGAGAAGAAGGAGAAGAAGAAGGAGAGTGAAGAACTGAAGAAGAGAGAGGAGAAGGAGAGAGAAGAACTGAAGAAGACAGAGGAAAAGGAGAAGAAGGAGAGGAAAGAACTGATGAAGAGAGAGGAGACGGAGAGAGAAGAACTGAAGAAGACAGAGAAGAAGGAGAAGAAGAAGGAGAGTGAAGAACTGAAGAAGAGAGAGGAGAAGGAGAGAGAAGAACTGAAGAAGACAGAGGAAAAGGAGAAGAAGGAGAGGAAAGAACTGATGAAGAGAGAGGAGACGGAGAGAGAAGAACTGAAGAAGACAGAGAAGAAGGAGAAGAAGAAGGAGAGTGAAGAACTGATGAAGAGAGAGGAGACGGAGAGAGAAGAACTGAAGAAGACAGAGGAAAAGGAGAAGAAGGAGAGGAAAGAACTGATGAAGAGAGAGGAGACGGAGAGAGAAGAACTGAAGAAGACAGAGAAGAAGGAGAAGAAGAAGGAGAGTGAAGAACTGATGAAGAGAGAGGAGACGGAGAGAGAAGAACTGAAGAAGACAGAGGAAAAGGAGAAGAAGGAGAGGAAAGAACTGATGAAGAGAGAGGAGAAGGAGAGAGAAGAACTGAAGAAGACAGAGAAGAAGAAGAAGGAGAAGGAGAGTGAAGAACTGAAGGAGAGAGAGGAGAGAGAAGAACTGAAGGAGAAGGAAAAGAAGACCGTTTTTATTCCCATTTCTTTTTTATTCTTTTTTTAATAATTATAACAATTTAAGTGAAAGAGAAACTTAAATTTCTCAATTGCACAAATTCTTCAATAAAACATTTGAATAACACACTAGTCGAGAATCAATGCACACAATTCTGCACAACACAGTGTAAGTTATAACATAAAAGTGGCAAAAATATATACAATCAGAAAAGCTCCTCTCTGCTTGAGCCACAGTGACTGGCACAGTAAGTGCAATCCTGAGAGCAGTCCAAAAGCTGGGGTAGAGCTCCGATAGATCCTCATCATGCATAAGAGAGATAAGCTCAAGGAGGCTCATGGTTTTGACAGCAGGTCAGTCAAAAATTTCTATATTTGTTTTTGTTTCTAAGAGTCTTCTTTATTTGTTGGTTCTCATAGAGTTTTCAGACATAAATTACACACTGGTCTCTCCTCATGTCCTACCACATTGACTGTGAACCCAGACTTCATCGTACTTTCTTTCCAACTTGGTTTTTGAACACCGTCTCTCGTTTGTCCCTGACCTGCTTCACGTGAACGAGCTCTGATCTCACTATGTGTGTCTCTGAGAGAGTGAGCGGGGCGTGTGTGTGTGTGTGTGTGTGCGACAGGCACAACACTGTTCAGGGATCCACTGCAGAGGAGCTGAAGAGCCGCCCTCTTCTAGAAGCGAGACGTCAGCTCGCTGGATTTGTCTCCCTGCCATTGGACCAGGGCCAGAGCCACCCGGGGTCGTCTCAGCTCGCGGACCAAGCCCTGCCAACGAACCGGTTCGAACTGGACCAGGATAACCCTCAGGTCTCCTTGTCACTTCCTTATTCCAATACCAAGAGGAGGGACTACGCCTGCGCACTTTCGAGGAGGAAGAACCAAGATCTACTGTTATAAAATAAGACAGGCGCCGGCTGTTTGATGCGTTCTGATGGGTCTTGTGTTCTGATGCGACTTGTTGGATGCACATTGCTTTGCTAATTGTTACCTTTCATTGCTTTCTAAATAAATATACTTGATTGAACAAACCGAGTTCGGCTCATCTTCTCATATTTAGGATAAACCAACACGCCTGACACTACGAGCCATAAAACTCAGAATCTCATCTGTGATGGCTGCACGGAGACAGAGAGTGAATGGAGGGATGAATAAATTAATAAGAAAAAATAATGACTGGATGGATGGTCTGTGTGTCTTTTCTTGTCAAAACTGAGTTCTGGTGTGTATTAGTGTATACTCTTTTGTACATCAGAGTGAGGTGAATATTGGACCATGAATAGCTTTAAAACTAGTTATTAAAAAAAACATACGTGTCAGATCCTGCACATCATTCTGCAAAATAAAGGTAAGATCCCAAAAGACACACTTTTGAGCAGAGATCTTTCAGATTCATCAGAATGACTTTGGAGTTACTGAGAACAAACAATACGGACTGAAACAGCAGTCAAAGAGCTATGTCATAAATAATCATCTTTATTTATACCACCCGGACAAAAGGGTGAATTCACAGTCTTACATACAATGTCCCTCTGAATATACATATACAGCTGATACAAGATTCCCACTGACAACTTAATGTCAAATAAAGGAAATGAAGGTCCTGGGCGGGAGTTGGTGTCACGGATGTTCGAGTGCACGGCACATCGGTTAAAGTGAAATTTAAAAAAACTATTCTTTCATTGGGACATTACTATGTGGTGATTTGTACAGTGCAGCTCCAGAGGTATGTTGTAAATGTCGAAACAACAGCTGTCTTTAACTGTTCCCCACAGAAGGTTTCTTAAACACCCCAAGTGCACACAGCAAACGTCCATGTGTTATTTAGGAACATATAAAGACTCTGGACATAGATTCCATGTGAGTGATGATTAACAGTCTTTTACACCAGTCCCTTCCTGGTGGGAGACATGTTGCTGACACAGGTAGATTCTGTATATTCCCAGCAGGAAAGTAACTGGAATCACAACCAGGTCATAGAAGTTATGTTTCCAGCGGGTCCTGTTTACTTCTTGATCTGCCTGGAGCCGTCCTTCCATCCCTCCTTCACCTCGTTCACAAACGTCTCGCGGACCCTCTTCAGGCGGCTGCCCACCTCCCCCAGGTCCCGGGGCACCCTGCCGGCCTCCTCCCGGACCTGCCGCAGCGTCTGGGAGCGCATGGCCCGCTCCGAGGCGTCCCGGCCGGCCATCTGAGCCTTGGTGATGGCGTAGGCGGTGATCTGCGCCGCCCTGCGCATGGGACGGGACTCCGCCAGCTTCTCCACCACCTGGAGCTTGTTGAGGACGCCGAGCAGCAGGCGGGCCAGCATGACGGGAGGTGTTAGCTCGGTGCTAGCTACCTGTTAGCAAACCGCGTCCAAACTACGTGGTTTTTCAGCTCCTTGACGAAAACAACGTAAACCGACAGTGAGACGTTAACGTACATTCACCGGTGTCGGGTCATTCTGTCACGTTGATGTGTTAGAAGATCGTAAAGTCAACTCACAGCAGCTGATCAGGTCAAAGTGTCGGTGGTGTCATAACAGACCGAAGTTAGCTTCACGCGAGAGTTACCGCGAGAGGACGTCAGGCATCCACCCTCACGTGACGAACGTGGAGCTCGTTCATTGGTTCACTCATTTGTTATGTTTCTGTGTTTTTAATATATATTTATTCATATGTTCATACATTAACAATTTGATCAGTGGAACTGTTTCTTTATTTGGTCGTTTAATATGTATTGTTCCTTAGTTTATCTTCCTCTCTTTTTGCTATAAATAACAATGCAAATTTGTTTAGATTTTATTTTGGGTATGTAGGTTATAATGCTATAAATATATATACATATAATTATTAACTAATGGAGAAGGGCTGAGATTAAATACGTTTGTACTTCTCACTCCTTTTTGAAAATTTAGATTAAAACATTATCTGTTTTTAGAGATTAATACATTTTTAGAGATTAATAAATAAATAAAGATAAATATTGATGTTTCTGTCTTGGTTTCTGGTGGGAACAAATTTCTATCGAATCTCAAACTCAGTTTCCCATCACACGTTTTTTCCGGATTTTTTTTATCCGGTAACCGGTGCTCCATCGCACTTCCGCTTCCGGCCTCAGAATTCCCTATCACTTCCTCCCGTGCAGGATTTTTTCTCTCTCGCTGAGCATCGAGCTTTATTCTCTAAAACCCAAAACCGGAGACTCGAACTTTCGAGTTTAATCCGACCAGGAGACTCGAGGAACGAACCGGGCTGCAGCCATGCGGGTGTTGGTCCTGTTCGCGGTGACGCTGCTGTCCCTGTGCCCGGCGGCGGTGAGCGGAGCCGACAAGAAGAAGCTGCAGATCGGCATCAAGAAGCGCGTCGACAACTGCCCCATCAAGTCCCGCAAGGGGGACGTGCTCAACATGCACTACACCGGCAAGCTGGAGGACGGCACCGAGTTCGACAGCAGCATCCCCCGCGACAGACCCTTCACCTTCACGCTGGGCACCGGGCAGGTGATCAAGGGCTGGGACCAGGGGCTGCTCGGCATGTGCGAGGGCGAGAAGAGGAAGCTCGTCATCCCCTCGGAGCTCGGCTACGGAGACCGGGGGGCACCGCCGAAGATCCCCGGCGGAGCGACGCTCATCTTCGAGGTGGAGCTGCTCAGCATCGAGAGGAGATCCGACCTGTGATGAAGAGGAGGAAGAGGAGGGGAAGATTCAACACGTACGTTACCATAAGTGGTGGAGAGTAACTAAGTACTTTTACCCAAGTACACTTACGTTACCACACGTTGTAGAAATGTAATGAAGATAAGACTAAGTATCCACCAACTTTAGATTCCCTCAGCTTTCACACACACTTAAAGGTTCAGTTTGTAGAATGTAGTGACATCTAGTGGTGAAGTTGCCTGTTGCAGTTTGGGCTACTTTATAAAACATGGCGGCCTCTGGAGAGGACCCGCTTCAGATGTAAAGTATTTAGATGTGTAAAGGGTCCATTGTACACCAAACACAAAAGTGAAAACATGTTCTATAAATCATGGAAACATAGCAATTATCAAAATGTACATGTATTCAGATGAGATTCTCTGTTTGTGCTGTTGAGTAAGTGTTGTTGTTTTCTTCCAGGTTCCAGGAGGTGCTGCAACACACAGTGGAGATCATCCGACCTCTGATGAAGACGACGCGGCAAATCTGGAAGAAGAGTCGACACCATCGTCCTCTTTTCAATGGCTGTACTAATAATGCTTTGAGTTATTGAAAGGAAGTTATTAAATGGTAGAAGAACTAACTCTTCTTGGAAAACCTAAGTGGAATTGTCAGGTAGTAGCTCAGCCAAGTATTTGTCCAGAGGCGAATGTTAACGCCGTGCCCTGCTGTGACGTCTCTTGTTCCTTTTTTTTGTTTTTTTTAATTCTCTGTGATTAATGAATGGATTCATTCACATCCAAGTGTTATTTTTTACAACATTTATTAGGTGGTTGATTTAGATCAGGCCAGAGAAAAATCAGTGTCAAAAGTTTTTGTGCTCAATATTTGAATTCTAATAATAAAATGTGGACCTTGCGGGAATCCTGTCTGAAGAGTGTTTTGTTTCTTTTTACCAAGAAAACAGGTTTTTAAATATCCTTTTAATCACATTTTTATGATCCGGATATTATATTTAAGGTTTATTTGGATCAAGCCCTACGCATATGTAGTTTATTAAACTTTTAACAGTTTACAAGTCTGATGCACTGAATAATATATTCTGTGCATGTTTCTATTTAAGTTAATCAGATGCAGCATTTCAAAATAAAATACTAATACTGCCTTACATCTGCACAATAAATAAAAAGTGTAGACTTCTTGTCAGGTTTATGGTGTGCCTGAAAGATATGTGTGTCCCCCCAAGTTCTTTTATAATGCAGGGGCATGAATTATGTGTAATTTTTTTATTCGTGTAAGGTGTAACATCCCATAATCATGCACAAGAAAAACCCTGCAAATATAATATTTACTAATATGAACCTGCGTGTGGAGTTCTGTGACTCAAAACTTCAATTTCAACTTCAATGTCTGATGAGAGATAGTTGGCTTGGATCTATTCTGCATAGTCGAAGGTTGTTTAATGTCACATGTTCACATGGACAATTCACTTTATTCTAACACGGTGGCCAAAGAATGAGACATTAACATATCTGCAACTTCATAAACAACTAATATTACACACTTGATGAGATTAGAAGTATTTCAATGGGCTGGTTGTTATGATGCATGTGAGGTTTTAATATAAAAGTTGTTTAAAGCAGGTTTTTCTATTTGTACATGTGTTTTTTGTGTAGTATTTTAGACTACATGTACTTTGATTCAAAGTGGTAAATACAGGGGGCGCCATTGTCTTCTTAACAAATATTTCCTGTCGGAGCTCTGCAGAGGACGGACACATAAACCGGAAGTGATTCCTCGTCCACATCCCGCTCTGCTAGCAGCGGAATTAGCCGCCGATCGTGAAACAACAACAACTTCGCAATGTCTGCGAAACTCAACGCGTTGAACAGCGACTCGTACACCGACGTCAGTCAGTACCGGGACCAGCATTTCAAGGTAAACGACCGAGTGACGCGTTTAGCTACGCGACACGTGAGCTAGCAGCTAGCCACCGTTAGCAAACACGGGTCAAACGCGTGAGCTCGTCGCACATTGAGTCGACTCCATGAACCGTGTGGGACAAGTTTAATGTTGTTTTATGTATGTCCCGGGTTGGAGACAATTAACTGAGACGTTTAATAACGTGACCTGGAGTGAGAGAGTTTCATCCAGAGCATCGGTGTTTGTCCAAATCGGTCCCCCGCTCGGACTCCTATTGTCGGTGGAGGAGCTCTCGTTTCCGCTCGTTACTAATGCAGCCAATGCTGTTTAAATTTATTTTGTCATGTTTATTAAAATACGAAGAAATTTCCATACGTTGATTACAAAGGGAAAACTTCATAAGTCGTAGTTTACGACTGCTTCACCTCTTTACACTGCAGGAACAGTGACAAGCAGATATCCGTTATTGTAACCCTATTAATTACTCCAATTATCAAATTATCATCTATAACAGTTCCTTATATTTTGTTTTGTTGATCCACCATTCAAATACATTACTGATTATTTCACCTCCAGTCTGGGGTGTTTGTTTAGAAAGCACTATGTTTTTTTCATTTTAATTGTATGGTTGTTTTTCAAAATGCTTGTAGTCCTTGAAAATGTAACAAGCTTCACATGAACAGCTCCTCAAATGTGTGATTATTGTGCATTTTTCCTGAAACCTTTCCAGTTTTGGACCAGATTCACACGAGAGGAAGCAGCCGTCTCTTTTCCTGCTTTTAACATAATAAAATCAGATGTCTAAAAATAGCTTCAGTAGCAACAGAGACAAGCCAGCAATTGTTTTCATCTTGGGCTTCATTTTTTTCCCAGGGTAATCGCTATGACCAGGAGAAGCTGCTGAAGCAGAGCAACACTTTGTACGTGGGGAACCTGTCCTTCTACACCACAGAGGAGCAGGTACGAGTTCATCAGTTAATTCCTGACACTGGCTTCTTCTTCCTGTGGGTTTTTAAAAATATCCGATGTTCGGTTGTTCCTTTTCGAATGTTGCAGGTGCACGAGTTGTTTTCTAAAAGTGGAGACGTGAAGCGCATCATCATCGGTCTGGACAAAGTCAAGAAGACGGCCTGCGGGTTCTGTTTTGTCGAGTATCCTTTTAAATGAAACGCCCCAAATAAACAAATGGCGTTGTTCACAAAAATCACACACATTCATCTCCATGAAACGGCATGTGACCGACCTTGACCCTCCGGCTGTACCAGATACTACATGCGTGGAGACGCAGAACACGCCATGCGCTTCGTTAACGGCACACGTCTCGACGACCGCATCATCAGGACAGACTGGGACGCCGGCTTCAAAGAGGGTCGCCAGCACGGCCGCGGCAAATCTGGAGGACAGGTGAGGATTCCAGACACTTTACTGAACCTGTGAATATCACAGTTTGGATGCTGCCGTGTTTTTATTTTCAGAAATGAACCTGTAAAGCACTGATTCCTTTATTTATTTATTTATTTATTTATTTATTTATTTATTGAATCTTATTCAAACAACCTGTATATCTGCACCGTTAGTCCGAAAAACCACACAGGGCAGTTCAAGTTAAATAAATAAAATACAGACTTATTCCCAGCATCTGATTCTCCTCCATACTGGGAACAGCTGATTGGAGATGTAGGTTTCACTCTCTCTCTCTCTCTGAGCAGCCCATGTTGAAAAGTTTTGACTTTTCTGCTCTGCAGTAGTTTGAAAAAACAATAATAAAAAACACAGAATAATATGACATTTGAAAAATGACACATACTGAAATTGCTTAAAAAAAAAAAAAACTCATGACATTTTAATACACCAGAATGATATTTAGAAAGTTGTATAAGTTCCAAAATGAATTATGCATGATTAACCATGGCCTTTGAAGAGATAACATTACCGTTGTATGGCATTTGAAAAATGAATATGTTTATTATGCTGTTAACAAATACAACATATAAAATCACATCCAGTTTGCGTGTAGTTGTATTCAACAAGATTTCTGCCTGAGTTTTAATAAGAAACAGCAAAGATTTTGCAGAGGCTAAACTTGTTTTAGTAGAAAAAGGCAAGTTTGCTTTTAAGAATACCCCCAGGATATTATCATAAAGCCTGTTATTAATCACTGTAAATATAAAGAAATACAACCAAATATAGAGAACTTGAAGTGAAAATACAATGAAATGCACGTTTTCTGTGCTTCAGGTGTATGTCACATTAAAAGTTAACATAATATGTATCAATAAAAAAAAATTCAACTTAACAACCTAGTGAAAATAATCAATCTAAACACATTATTATTATTATCGATATCTTCCCTAAAAAGTCTGTGAATAATTATCACCTTTGGAGTCACAGAAGTCAAACTGATTATTTAAGAGTCAAAAATCCAATAGTTAATTAATCAGGTGGGAAGGTTCCCATAGACTCATATGTCGCTGGTTAAATAACGAACGATTCAATGCATCACACGTGGAAAAGGACGCATTTGATTTCTCTTGTAAAGGTTTTCTGTTTATGGATCATTCTGTTTTTTAATCTGTGTAATTCTCTGATGTACCTGTGTGTTCTGGTTGTGTTGCTCCTGTAGGTGAGGGATGAGTACCGGCAGGACTACGACCCAGCCAGAGGCGGCTATGGTAAACTGGCTTCTCAGATTCCGGCCGCAGAGCAGCGCAACACGTTTTAGACTGACCCCCCACCCCCCAGCCCCCCCACAGCAGCCTCCCTGGACCACACAGCGCTCCATTGTCAGCACTGGACCGGATTCCTCCTCCTAACGATGCTAACACAGATTGTTTGGCCCCGTGTTGCCATGAGACACTCGACAGCAGCTCTGCATGAACCACTGGAAATCAGCCGCTGTTATTTATTTCGCCTGCAGACTTGTTCTCTCTCTTCTAATTGGCTCTCGTACCTGTTATCGTTCTGCATCGGCCCCAAAGTTAAACTGTGTGATATTTAGTGATGTGTTTCCATCGTCCTGCAAACAGAGACACTTTGTCTGTCCCCACAACCCGGACGCCTCCGACAGGAAGCAGCGAGTCGGTGAATTAAATGTATCACATGCACAAAATGATCTTCATGTCGTGAAGTCAGAGTAGTTGGCTGAAGTACTGATTTCTATGAATGAAATTTTCTGTACCAAACTTTGCGTTTACATTTTTAAATAAATATTTTTTTTCATTTGAGTGAAATTTCTTTCCTGATCTGAGGTCAGATACAGTTGTTTGTGTAAAGTAATTATTGCTTATAGCAGCTTTAATGATTGAAAGACAACTTCAGTCTGTTCTGTTCTGTTCAGCCAATCAGGCTTTGTGCCCTGCTCTGGATTGATCCCACCTTTTAAATACGGAAAAGTAGAACTCATGATGTCGCCTCCTGGTGGACAGGAGCAGTAGTTCTGTCTCCAGACAAACAGCTGATCTCAGACTGAACATGAGGTGAGTCCAAAAACCAACTTTGTGGTGGAAGTTGATTCAACATTTATTAAAAGTTTCTTGTTACAACTAACATGTTGAAAACGAGCCACTGAATCCCAGAGGGTCTTAGGTTGAAGTAACATGTAATAGATTTTATGTGATTGTGTTAAACTCAGTGAGGAGTGAACAAACATGGTTGGAGACAAGGACGAGTGCATTTGACATTAAGTTCTATTACACTGCGACTCACTGTGACTCTGGATTTAGACCTTAAAGATTAATTTTGTTTTCCCAAC
Organism: Pleuronectes platessa; assembly: GCF_947347685.1. NCBI lineage: Eukaryota > Metazoa > Chordata > Actinopteri > Pleuronectiformes > Pleuronectidae > Pleuronectes > Pleuronectes platessa. Next base: position 24,287,601 of record NC_070634.1, read on the forward strand.
AATAATTGACTATTGCAATTTATTCCTAATCACATCTTCTCCAAGCAGATTCGGAAAATGACCACCAGATGGCAGGAGAGGAGGTGCAGTTCCTTAGAGCAATCGGGGGGGGGCAGTTGTGGTCTTAAAGTTCATGAGAGAGAAAAGCACCTACTTCCATTTGAATATTAAGACTTGTGTCAACAACCATCTCCATGGACCATCAATCATCTGTCAATATGAATGATGATGAGCTTAAACAACTTGTTTCTTCAGAAAAACAAAATCAAATTACAGAATTGTGAAATGCTGATTTTAATTGATCATATATTAACATTTTCTGTCACAATAATCAATACCCCGCCAGCCGCTGGTCTACTACACAGTACACAGATCAGAGTGGTGTTGACACAAAGAGTAGATACAAAATAACTAATGAAAAGTACTTATCAAGCCAAACTAAAAGTATCTCTAAGTTGTTAAATAAACTTGAGCCACATACAGAAGATGAAAAAGCTCAAAGTTGTGAATAAACAAGTAATAAATAAGCCAAAAGTAACTGGTTTTAATATAAAAAATAATGTTGAAATACTTTTATAAACTTCACAGATAAACTGTGAAATAGTTTTTAGCTGAAAGAGTGGAGAATGGTTGAGTTTCTGTCACGTCAAGTTGAAAAACTGATTAAAACTGCCATAAAATTAACATTTATCCATATAAAAATATTGTGAAAATGTTTTTATTTAGTATTATTAGCATCCTGCTAATTGACAGGCTTGGTCAATAAAGGAATATATATATATATGAGGTGATGCATATACAGACTGAGTTGGACACCACCACTGTTTTCATCCCAGTTGGCTCATACGATGCTGTGATGATTTCCATCTTGTCCTAAATATCCCAAAGAATCAGTTTATGATCCATAAGTCTGCATCCTGGGGATTTATCCGTTTGTCCACAGCAGAAGAAGTGAAGCTCAGCGACGCCCCGAATGTGTCCCACACGATAACGTCCCTGGAGATTTACAACATGAGCCGTTATCACAGTCGGGTTCACACGGGGTCAGGAGAGAATCAGACGGCACCGGGGGCCAGACCCGGAATTAATGAGGCATTATGCTAATGAGAGGGCCGTTTGGAAATACCTCGCTAAAGGAACTCATCGGCCGGTTATAGATGATGGAGGCAGATAACGATCCACGGCTACAATGAAGAATAACAAGCGCCCGACACCAGCGGGAATGAGATACACCCCGACTCGGTCATTAGTTCACGATAAGAGCGGCGTCATGGATCAGCAGAGGAGCACACCAGCATGTCAAGTTGTTCAAGCTGCTCCCACTCGTATCTACACTCACTTGATTTCATTTGAATCTTAATGCTGACAAAAGTGTTTTAGAGAGTAACACGGGACAGGGTGTCTACCAGTCAGGGGGTTTTGAGAGCTTTTTAATACCACTTGAAATTAAATTTAAAACCAAAGCTCCAAGTGAAAGGTGAAAATATACCTGTTCCACATTATCACATTTATGTCCGTTAGAATCCTTATTGTCCCAAGTTTGATCGACTTTCAACGCAGTGGTATTCTCTCTCTTTATCCCCCGTAAATACTCATCATCGCAAACCACTCATTGATAAATTAGCTTTTCACCATGTTCATTAATTAGCTGGCAAACTGACAAGAGAGGTTTTTATTTTAATAATGAAACACGGCTGGAAACAGGCAACAAACAAGTGATTCTTCTTCTTCAGTCTTGCAGAGTAGAAAATCTTTTATTTGCGGTGACCTTTGTGAGGGATTTGCCTCGAAAATAAAGACTCATCCAATCTGAATTGAAGTAAGTGTGATACTTTTTTAAAGACCTTTTATTTGGTCAAATTGAATTGAAGACATTTTCCGGCCTGTGGCTGCGCAGAGCCCTGAATTCAACCCCAGTCCAACACGCTGGTGACCAACTGGGTGGCTGCCTGTGAGCCAGGTCCTTATCTGCCAATGGCCGACCTCAGCAATGTGCTGGTGGCTGAGATCACTTCTCTGCAGCCAGGTTCTTCAAATCCTGTAGAAAGACTTCACAGAGGTGCAGAGGCAACATCATATGCAAATTTGTGAAAGTCAAACATCACCAAAGGGTGTAATGTTCAGTCAATGTATTTTATATCAATGTTTTTGGGACTGTGCATCGGTTTATAGGGAGAATGGAAGCAGTTTTTTTTTTTGTAAATCATTACTCATTCATTAAAGCTTAATTAACAACCTGGATTAAATGAAAGTTTCTATATTTAATGTCATCAAACAATAAAGAAAGAAAACTTAGTCCATGACACGTTTAATCCGAGGGGTCACTCCGAGGCAAACACCTCCATCACCATTTTGCGGCGTCGGGAGAAACATTAACCTCCTACATATTTTATCTGCTGCGGGAGAATATCAGCTGCAGGCATTTTCAAACGGTCCAGTGAGTAAACATGTAGATTTCCGGTTATTGAGGGGGATCTCATTACAGCAGAGTAATTCCCTCCTCCATGGCCAGTTTGGAAACACATCTCCACGCTGACGAGCTGCCGCGCGCCCATAAAGCAGCGGAGTTAGCAAATGTTAGCTTGACACTTCGTGGCCATAGGGGAAGCATTTGTGGGGAAATGGGGTGTTTAATCTCGCTTTTTAAATTCAGCTTCAAATGTGAGTATTGAGAGTGACTAGTGTGTGTGTGTGTGGGGGGGGGGGGGGGGGGGTGAGGCTAAAGAGGAAGCACAGAAAGAGGATTTGACCGGTAGGAGCTCAGTGTCGAGGCTGTAAACGCCCTTTCTCCAGCCCGATGTTTCATCATCCGTGGTCGCATCTGTCGTCTGATACAAACGGATGATGCAGGAAACTCAAAGAACACAAGTTTCATCTTATTGGAATGATACTCAGATATATCCACCGAGACCCAAGAGTCCACTACTTGCAGTAAAGGTCTCACACTCTTCTAAATATGCCTCATTATTTTCATCACGAATTATTCTCGGAGAAATCAATGAAAATGCAGAATAACAATCTGGGGATTTTTCAGAAAGTGAAAAAATGTAAACTTCTTGAATCTGCCCACTGATTCGCATGTACCCAAAATTCAATGGGTTCTTCCCTGACCCATATCGCATCCTTCCAACCAGTGTCGTGGAAATCTGTCCTGAGGTTTCTGCATAATCTGGATAATAATCTCCCTGGTGGAGGTAATAATGGACTTCAACATATTATAAAATCAATGCCAACAGAAAAAAAGTCATGCTCTAATAAGTCTCTTTGTTGTGTCTCATTGGGGAAACACGACACTTGAAGCATATTCTCATCAACTCTCCAGCAGGTGGTCGACTAATCACCCATTCCAACCGGTGTCCTGCTGGTGCCTAATCTAGAACAGATCATTTTCACCAGAAAGAAACAATCTTCTTCACAAAATTGGTTCGACAAAAAGTTGCATGTGACTCGTCACGGGTGAAAACATCTGCCGTTCTGAGAGAACATGAGCCAAAGCAGCAGAAACCTTCAAATGAAAGTTCTAATGATGCCATCATTTCTTGTGCTGTGGCAAATGGAATGGAAATTGTGTTATAGAAATTGGTGCATTGCAGTCACACAAAAGGAGCAGTTTCTGAACCGGCTCTGCCATCGTCCTCCTGGAAAAGATGTTTCAAATTCTACCAGACAATTGCTGTGTGGAGAAAACAGCCCAGATGGGAAAGTGAGTGAGAGGAGAGAGAGCAGCCATGGAAACATAGACACAGTATACCAGGTTAATGTTGACTTGGGCATATTGAATGCATTAGGAGCAAGTTGTTATGTCATTATCAAAGGTTGAGTGGCAAGTTAACATTATTTAAATGACCGATTGCCAAAAATGCACAACAATGAGCGATGCAGTTAGTTTCCTTTAACAGGTCAACGTCCAAAAACTATTGAAACAGGCTACAGGCTATTGGCAGACTAGTCCTCTAAAGCCGCTTTCACATTCTCTGCTGTTTCCCCTGAGGAGGTGTGAACCCAGTAGAAGACACTGAAAAGCTGTCAGGAGAGTTTGTGTTGATAACAGATGACAATAGTGTTGATGTGTTGTTAACAAAATCACGTGATCGCTGCAGGGGAGTGAATACGTCACTTCCTGTCTCTGCCTGCTGCACCCGGCTGCTCCACCCCTCACCTGAGTGATGCAGAGGATTTACAGAAAGCGGTCTCATCGTAAACTGCACATGTGGAAGTTTCCAGTTCTTCCTCATGTGCAGTTTACGATGATGATTGTTGGATGTAGTGATTTTGGTCTTTTAACCCGAGCAGACACAGAAAGCTGCATCAGTTTGGATCCATTTTCACTTTTTAGATTAGATTAGATTAGATTCAACTTTATTGTCATTGCACAGTACAAGTACTTATTCAACAAAATGCAGTTTAGCGTCTAACCAGAAGTGCAAAGAAGGGCAGTAAAAGTGCAATGTTGTAAGTATTTAAAGTGGAATGTAAATAAAGTAAGATATGTACAGAAAGAAATATATATGGAATAGTACAGTATTAACAGGTATTGTATGATATAAGAACTACAAGCAATATATAAAAATATATAAATATGAATATACTATAGGCGGGATAATACAGTAGTAGTAGTAAAAAACTAGTCTGTTTCTATACCTTCCAGGTGGTTTTGAACCTCTTGCGTGAGGCCAGCAGAACACAAGCGAGGTTTATTAGCGCCGACACAAGAGGAAATCTGCACATTGTCTAAAAGACCAAAAGGTTTCAGATCAAACCTGGTTTGAGCTGCATGTTAAACTCAGGCGAGTGTTAAATACGAGTGTCTGCTCAGACAGAAGCTTTAACTCACCTCTGTTCATTCCCCCGGCTGCTGTTCCAGCTCAGGGGTCTTGTCTGTCATAGTCACTGGTCTGATGATGCCTCTCGGTGGGAAGCGTTGGCCTTAATATCACGCTCCACAACCCTCTCAACGCCCCGCGGCTTTCCAGAGAGCTTCAGCTCTTCCTCGGTGCTCAAACACTGCTGCAATACATGTGTTCCTCTCGCTCACACTCTCTAAAGATCGATGTCGGCTGAGTGAAACACCTACCGGAGTGAAATTTAATAACCGGTTCAGACCCCTGAAGCTTTCAGTAACTACACGTCCAAGTTTATTTGCGGTGAAGGACTCACGGTTGAAGATTTCTGTCCCGGCGCTGCTCCTCTGTTAGAGACGCTGAGTGTCTTCTGCAGGAACCACTGTCCCGCTTTAGCTCTTCCTGTCTGAACTACAAAGAACCTCTCAGCAATCGTGTTCAGGTAAATTGAGCACAGCGGTAATTACAGGAGAATTCTTCTGTTTTAGTTTGGCACAGTTCGTTTCCCACCTCGGATTGATTCACTTTCTGCTGATGATTGTCTTGCATAGACAGTAGCTCTCAGATATATGAAAAAACAGGTTTCATGACCCCACAGTTTCTGTCTCTGTCCTCTGGGTGAACACCAGAAATCCTTCTATTACCTGAATGGAGAGATCTCCTTGAATAGAGAGATCTTTTCTTTTAGAATAAATTGGACTTTTACAGTTTATCTCAAATGGAATCCATAGAGAGGACGGTGCGGTAAATGAAAGTGGCTTATATTTCTTTTCAGCTCCTTTCTCTTTATAACTAAGGTCATTTCATCCAAATTATGAAAAAATATCTTTTACCCATCATAACTTCTAGCCATGCAGTTATTAAAGTTTACTTATCAAGCTTAAACATAAACAACATAGACTTATCTTATATTAAATGGAAATGATTTACAGCTGCATTATACAACAAACCTGAGTAAACTCCTCGTGCAATTTCACTGAAAATGTTTAATAACCCAAAATTACATCATCTTACATCAATCCACACGCCTTTAAAAGTAATAAACCAGATCAGGAGACTTACAGGAGCAGGGTGGGAGGTTCACAAATCAATAAAGGAAGCAGAGTTTCTGTCTCCCCCCAAAAAATGATGCCACATGATTCACCCTTTGTGTAACCTTGATTTGAAAAGCGGACGTGTAATTGCTTCTGACTTGGGGCGAGGATTGTCTGCTTATCAGAGACGGATCAGACATCACGTGGCATCAGCCTCCGTGGGCGAAGGGAGGAGGAGGAAACTCCTAGAAACTGCAAGATTACATTTCAACAACAAACAGGAGAAGAGGCCTGGTGCTTCTTCCACGGTCAGATGAATCAAATCACATGAGTTTGGATCAAATTGGGTCCTGGTCAGTGAGGTGGAGGTGGGGGGTGCTGAGACGAGGCTGCATGTGTGGAAAAGGTGCCGGAGAGATTGATGGCAGGATGAATGTAAATCTGAGCAACCACATACTGTGACAATGTGACTCTCGGGCTCGAGAAGCTTGTTTTGCAGGAGAGGAATTTCACAACGTTAGAATGATCCCAAACACACTGGAAAAATAAAAAAACACACAAGAGTTTGTCAAGAAGGAAAAAACTGACAACTGTGACCTAGTCTCCTGAAACCATAACAAACACCTTTGGAGTATTTTACATTGGAAGGTAAAAGAGTGAAACACCTCCAGCAAAGATCCAATGGTGAAGAATAGAAGAACATCTTTCCACTGATTTGTGCAAGACTGGTATCATTGGTTCCTATGGGGCTGGAATATGTCATCACAAATAGATAGACACACGGAAATATTAAAAATACAACCGATGGAATCACAAATGAAGGATTTACTGAAGTTTGCTGATGCAGGAATATGGATTATGTTCATTAGTCAAAACATTTCAACTACTATCTATAATAAATTGACTAAAACAAATACAATTGTCTGAAATGGACAGGATTTGTAATTTGTTAGAAGCATTTTAGATTTATTTTCTTTAACTTAATTAATCTGTCACTTTATGTCAAACCTCCCTTCCCTAACGTTACAGACATACCTTTACTAAAGCTTTTACTCAACTAGATAACAACAGAGATAATATTAATAGTCTATAAAAGATGTCTATTGCAATAGTTCTATATAATTCTATTTCCAGTTGTTTGACGTCGCCACATATTCTTTTACCCAAATTAAATTCAGGTTCTGGGCAGTTTCAGCTCTGGGAAGTTGTTTGTGGTTCACAGGAGGTGACAAATTGAAAGTAAACACTCCATTCAGATATAATAAAGCTCTCCTCCAGTAAAACAGGACCTCTTCATCACCACGGCCCAGAAACACATTGTTCATCTTTTCCCAGTCGTCTGCCGGGGCGGTTAGATGAGACAGTAGCTGCAGGCGGGATGTTGCCCGTGCAGCTGCAGGTCGTCCTGGTGGTGAACTGGTGGTGAACTGGTGGTGAACTGGTGGTGAACTCAGGTGAGCGGCTGATGTCCAGGCCGAGCTGCAGCTGACAAATGAGCAGAGTCCTGCTGAGCCGATGTCATGTGCAGGTTCAAGTCAGAACCTGTCAGCCTCCGTCTGCTCGGGGTGTGGGAACTATTTTTATCCTCCCCGACGTGTCTGTGTGGGCAGCTGTCTCTCTGTCAGTTAGTGTGGGTGTGTTTGTGTATCCACCTTCATCCGAGTGTCTTCCTCTGCTTGTTTACAATGTGGTGTAATTAGTCTCTGAGCAAGATTCATATTACAAATTATACTTATTTTCTATTTGTTCTGGGGAGAAATGCTTATTTATGTTCCTGTCTTAACAAAAAAAGAAAAGTCTATTTACCAGAATGCATCACTATTTATTAAAATGATAAAGTTTTAAATAAACAGTTTGTAAAAAGAGTTAAGTGTCAATTAGCAAATCTCAGCTGGCATTAGACAACCTCACAGACAGAGGAGGAAGATAACGCACATTTGTTTTATCGGATTTTTGGAGAAATGAATAACTTCTAATATGTCCAGTGTTTAATTTAGAAGTTAAACTCATGAGACCAAATCTGGGAGCTCCTTATAAGGAGTTACATAAAAAGTCAATTTGTGATATCCTTTTTTATAGATTTATGGACAAAACCAAGTGCGATAAGTAGCAACAGTTCCACAGCAGTTGAAGTTTAACTTGCATCATGAGAGCGAATCTCTTCTATGTGGATGACTGTCTGTTATATTCCTAACTTCTTGGTTTTGCTTTCTGCTTGGCTTTTTTAATTAACCAGAGTTAAAGCAGGAAACTGTGTCTGGTGAAAGAGAGACAGATTTAAGTGTCCAGCTGATTCACAGCCCCATTCACTTCACATCAAAGACGATCAAAGAGCTGCAGAGCTGTGTGTTATCAGGGATTTCCGACAGGCAGATGATTTTGTGAGTCTCCTTCATGAGTGTGTGTGATGATGTTATTCAGACAGGACGATGTCCGGCGTGTGGAGTCGTACCGACACCCTGTGAATCTCCACAAAGCTCCTGTCACTCAGCCGCAGGAGGCTCGCTGCCCGATTCCAAACTGTGAGCTTCCCTTTAAAGTAATTAATCCAAAATGAATCATTCATAAATCCATAATAAATGCAGGAGAGGTGAAGAGCTGGAGCAGCCAGTGTCGTCCTGGACGGTGAAAAATGAACTTTAGAAAAAAAAGCGTTGTTTGTGAAGCGACCCAAGGATGAGCCGAGGGAAACATGAATACTGATATCACTTCTCAGACTGTTGTTCTCTCTTCCCTTGTCTGACCTTGCTTTGTAAATCCAGTCTCATGAGTAACACCTTGGGGCTGTGTTTGTTTTCATTACAAGGGTGACTGAGCCGACGCCGACAGAACCTTCACAGGCCGGAATATTTTACAAGTGGCCCAGTGCCGACGTACACTAAGATTACTGAACATCAACAAAAACAACAATAATAATAATACGTGATTTCCCACAGGTTTGGAACTAAACTGGCAGATTCACCTCTCTGGTCATGGAGTCAACTCAATGACTGAATATAAAGATGGACGACGCGTCTCCACTGCCTCTCATTGTAAATGAAGCCTGAACATCTCGGATATAGGAGCTGCCACTTTGCTACAGATGCAGTTCACCAATCACCAGTCAGTTGTCGATCAGGAGGGTACACCCCTATCTCTATTGCCTCAAATAACAAATTAAAACCAAATTAATTGGGAAAAAACCTGAAATGACATGCACTCTTTAATTTGGCCCATGTCTTGATGTTTTTTACTTATTGTGCTTGTTGCAGCCAGATATTAAAACCAATTTAGGATTGTTAAAACGTCTGTCTGAGCCTGGCTTGGGCCCCAGTTTTGGAACTGGTCACCAGTTGTTTATCTTCTCCTTTCCACCCGGTGTCTGCTGGGATCGGCCTCCTGACTCCCAGTGACCTCCAAGCAGGAACATGAATGTATAATGCCAGTAAGGCTCGTTGAGGCTCTTCAGGGAGATCAGGGCGGTGGAGACGGGAGCATTTCTTCTTGTTTTTGAACCAAATGACCTGAGAGAAGCCGAGAGAATCCAGCAGCATGTTGTTAATAAAATAAAAGTTAGAAGACGAGTGCGGTGATAAATTGGCCGACTCCATCTTGTTTGCAGAATGAATGGGAGCGGGTGGAAAACATGGCGACCGTGGCTTGGAGAGTAAAACAGCTTCAAAGCAAAAATATGATCCATTTTGTTGAGCAGCAAATTAAAGCATCGTATTAGGATTAGTGGTTTGATAGGCTGCACTGTCCAGTAAACCTCAAATTACTCCCTTAACAACTGGAGCTGCCAAACCGTTTACTGGTGGAATATGAGCCGAATGGAGAGATTAGAAAAATGCAGATTATTTGATGCTATCTCCACATTTAGATAATTCCATTTCTACGCATGCTTATTAGCAGCAGAGTCACGTGTACCAGGGAGCAGTCCAGCTCAACCACACACTTTCTCTGTTCGAGCACGAGCAGGTCCAACACAGTGACCTGCACAAATCGCAGTGTGAAATTTCATCATCTCATATCGGCTGAGCTCAACCGTTAAGGACGCTGAGGTGAACTGACACGCGAGCGCTGAGAACTCCTGCGTTAAATGTTCTGTGTTCCAATGTTCAGCCATGAATAATCCATTCTGCCAAGTTCCATATCCGATATTCACCGGGTGTAAAGACCTGTGTGAAATGTAAATGAGGCAGCTGAAGCCATTCACTCTCTCAAAATGGAGATAAGAGCCATAATTGAAGTTGATGGGAACTGTGCAAGGAACTGTGTGTGTCAGCGATACGCTCCGGGTGGTTCTGGACACTGAGACCCAAACCCACACGATTATTCCCCCCCCCCCCCCTTCCACACGTCTCTCACTCTTTATAATGGGTCGGAAACTTTCCTCGAGCACTTCCTATATCTTTCACCATATGTGTTACTGTACTACTATCTGCTGGAGCTCAGACACGACAGCTGCTCAACTTTTCAGTTCTAACAAGTCCCCAACTCCATTTTCAAACATGATGGTCGAAGTGGTGACTGTATATATTTGGTATATTGAGATATAGTTATATAGATATATAGTTATAGATATATTTGAATACATAAAGAATAGTTTTCATTATTCAAGTTGGTGTGTAACTTTGTAATCAATCTATCAACTGGAGTGAAACAGTTGTTGTATTACAGCAGTTTTCCTGTTTTAAATATTTATTCATGTATTTTAAAATTATGAATTTAATGTCGAGCTGCTGAACATGGGACGTCAACAAAGAGCCATGTACCACAACCAGGAATATTGAAGCTATGTGGACAAAACTAAATGCTGCTGTGTGTAAAGAAGTTGTTTGTGGAAACTTTCCAGAACAGCTTTGTGTGTTTGTGTTTCCACTTGTTGTTTTGCCGCCAAGTGACAAAAACAATCAGTTCAAGTATTGATTAGAATAAGGTGAAACACAGAGTCACAACATATTTTACTTTCATATTTTCCCACTCTGTGTTTTCCTCTATACTTGTGACATTGACATTTTCATCTTGTTTTTATGATTTCATTGCTTGTTTGCCTGCTCTGGTGTTTTTCTTTCCTTTGGGAGCACGTGTAACTTTCTGATGAGAAGTGATTCATGAATAAAGTTTTATTTGCTATTTATTATTACAAAGTTCAGAATAAAGCTTGTTCTTGAATCTCTCTTCAGGTGTCTCTGAAGCCGGCCTGGTTGCTTCCTTCACAGTCTGTTACTGAAAACTAATTAAAAAATGCCATTAAATTCAGACTTTCACACATTTTTTCAATTTTTTCAAAGTAAATTAGATGCATTTTGTATATTGTGCCTTTCTACATTAGCTAATGTCCTCGCACCACACACACACATACATATCCATAATAAACTGGGCTGTTTAATGGGGCAGCTGTGGGTCGGAGTTGTCCACTAACCTGGTGATGCGTGGTTCGATCCCTGGCTCCTCCAGTTTGCATGACAAAGTGTCCTTGAGCAAGACACTGAACCTCAAATGTGTGATAGAGGACCCTGCATATAGAGCGCTGGATGAATGTGTGTGTGTGTGTGTTAATATGACCTGTGCTATTGAGCGCTTTACAGTTAATTTAAGTTATTTTTCGAACCTGTTACACGATGTTAGCAGCTTCCTCTCTTCTTCTTTACATGTTCTACTGGGGCTCATTACCAAGCCGTGGATTCTCTTCACTTCTTCGCCTTCTGTCCGTTGAGGCTCGACTCTCCTTCCAGATCAGCTGAGTGTCGGCCTAACTAAACCTAAAATCTGCAGAGCAGACACCCGAACAAATGAGTAGATGTAGACAGACGGATGTGACATGAACCCAGCGTTAGCCTCCTGGCTGTCTCTGCACCTTCAGATCAAACTGCAGCTTCCTCCCGTCTCCAGGACTAAGCTCCGCTCCGCTCTCATTTCTATAAGAGAAGGGAATCAAGTGGAGCCACGCAGACAGAAGACGGTTTCAAAAAGACGGTTAAACTCCACCACAGTTTGCTTTTGAGTTTCCATTTTACCAAAAAAAAAGTACATTCGAAAGGAAACTCATGCAGGACTCATGCAAACGATAGTTTCATGGCTATAATTTAAAAGACAGCCCGTCAATGGATTTTCACAATGTGGGAGAAATGACTTTCCTCACACCTCCACTGCAGAACAGTTCCTAGTCTGATTGTGAGGCCGTTTCACCACATCTCTCAGATCTGGCAACAAATAATCAGGAGGACAAATAGCTTCAATCCAATTTTCAATTTGGCTTTTCACAGGAGAAGAGGTTGGTGATGTTCACCTTCTAAGACAGGAAGCTTCCCTCTGTGTGTGTTCTATACAGACGGGGAAAGAACATTAAAGAGCTTTGAATCTCCAGGCTTTTCCCTATAAAGGTTTAAAAATCGTCTTATTATAAAACATAATCATGTCCAGGATTCCCTTATTATTATCTGGGCTGCAGTGTGAAGCTCTATGTGGTGGTTGATGATATGTTAATGCTAATAGGAAGATAAATACAACAATAAGGAAAGTTTCTGAGTCACTTCCCTCCTTACTCTACTATTGAATGTACATAATGAGTCAAATAATTATTTAGGAGCTGTTAAATTCAGTTAGTATTCATACTTTCTTAATATATGGCATATGTTTCCTGTGGGTGTGCACACCTTTCTCCTTTTCTGGATATTAGACAGCAGATATTGCCATTACACAGTCTACTGACTCCTGCTATCAGTGTGTGAGTTTGTGTGTGTGTGTGTGTGTGTGTGTGTGTTGTGTAATCCCCTGCCACTCCGACTCTCAGTCCCACCGGCATGATATTACCTGCTTCCTCTCGTGTGTCGCTCCAGAGTCATTGTTCCTCTCCGTCCCTCCGTATGAACATGTGCCTCCTCTCATTCCGGCTGCCAGCTTTCATTCCTCAGCCTGGATGCTTTGTTGGATATGATCATGCGGCGGCTTCATCAGTGTTGGCAGTGCACTGTATCAGTGGGGAAATGAGCCGGGTGCCGTGCGGCTCCTTCTGGCTCGACGCTGAGGTCTTGTAAATGTTCATTTCAGGTTCAGGTACAGTGGAGCAGGAAAATGGAGTCGTGTACAGTGAAACCTCAGATTAATACGCCTCCTGGCAGCAGGTGGATTATGCAGCGTGGGAATAAAATGTAAATGTCTTTATTTGGCCCTCATTAAACAAACAGTCAGTTTAAATGTTTTCAGTCAAAGATCAACTTTAACACATTCTCCCAGATATCTGTACAACTAATGGGATGACAGAGACAAAGCTAATGAATTTATTGATTGGTAAATTATTGCCCATGTGTAAAGTCATAATGGCATCATGAAAAAGTCAAAAATATCTTAGGCCTTGTATAAGATATCATTTTCCAGGTTTCTCTGCATCCTTATCGACTATAGACACAATCTATATCAGCAGATCATATTGTAGGAGCGATGTCTGATATAGTTAGTTTTGTGTTCATATTGTATTTTTGTCTATGAATACTTGACAGTGATTGATATGTAGTCAGGTCTCATCTCAGTGATTTGTGTTTGTATAAATTAGTATTTCTGTATATGTGGACAAAATAAATGAACCAATCACTTTGTTCATTTTTCATTTTAAAGTCCTTGTCATTCAACCACCAGAGGAACAGACGCCTCTGAGCTGCTTCCACTTCTGTTTCTTCATCTTTTGTTTGAAGCTGTCTCAACTTCTTCTTCACATTTGTTTCACAATGCACATGATCTTCACCACGGTTCAGTTTGATCTGGGACCTGTTGTTCCCGGCTGTCGTCCGAGGCACCTCTCACACCTGTTGTATTTTGGTTTCGGGCTTGAGGAGTGAACCGTGTGGAATCGATGGTTCACTGCCCCACACACCACATCTGAATCCTCACATGAAGCTGAAGGTGAATCTCTTTTGTGCGGCGCCCTCCACTGAGGAGACCTTCATCAAAGAGCGGCCGGGGACACACGACCTTGATACCGAACAGCGTGCGGCTGAGAGCCAGATCAAAGGTGGCGTGGGTTCACACCAGCGAGGCTAAGCTACTGCTGATCCCACTCACGACCTTCACAGCTGCTTCCTCCTCGTTGGAAGGTCAGTGTTTTATCTGGCGTTTGTGTTTCCGGAGAGATATTTGTGGATGACTGACATTTGTGGGGCGTTTGTCTAACGTGTAAAATGTCTTTGTGCAGGCCTATGATAAATTTAGGTCTGGTTGATTGACTGATGGACATCCGATGAATATACAGTGAGTGGAGAACGATCAAATATTTATGTCATTAGGGTCAAACCCTCCTCATCGGCATTTCCCCCCCGTCCTGAGCATCCAAATGACTGATGAGTCGTGTCAGAGGGGAACAGTCATTAAACTCTGACTGAATATTCAGATGCTGTGTTGTGCACTTTAAAGGTGACAGTTTCCTCAGCGGGGGAAAGGTGGGTTTATTTGGCCGAGGAGCAGCTGTGAGGTCGCTGGGTCAAATCCCACAAGCGCTCGGTGTGTCCTTCACTTTCTCTCCTGCAGGACTTCACTCTGAGTGTGTCTGGAAATGAGTTGATGAGTAATAATATTCAAAAGAAGCAAATCAGATGTCAAGCCTCCACATGGGAGGTCCAGATTTTGAACATAGGAGAAATTTATTAACAAATTAATGATTTTTTAACTTTATTATTACTTGATGATTGGATCGACACAAAACTTGTGTTGATTTGATTCAGGTTAAGCATTTTGTTGATTCAACATATTTGGAAAGTCACTAAAGTGTTAACAGCAATTTGTTTTCTTCCTAATCTTATTCATTCTGCAGTAAATATCATTTTGCGGTGACTCAAGCATCTTTATACTTTTATATTTTATGTTTAAACTCTAACAGCACTCGGTTAAAGTCAGGTTGTCTGGTTATACTGAAAAACCTTCACTCCGATCACGTCTGGGCAATCCACTGAGAGTTAATAAATGTTGGAAAAAAAATTCCATAATTCATAATAATAATATTGCCAGCACAGTGTAATAAGAAAAACACTTTAGTTATATATGTAATTATATGAGACAGGGTTGTAAAGTTCCTTATTATTAAAACTGCCTCTGTAGCAGTGATCTAAAGATCCGGCCACGTAAACATGTGAACTGCCAATTGTTACTTCACTTAATATTTACTGTGCTTGTTGTACATGTGGTGGGGGGGGGGTTGACACCAGAAGGATATATTCACATTTATCTATTAAAGGGGGCAAGGTCCCATGGACATGTGACATCACAACTTAAGAGTTAACAGAAACATTTACGGACTCTTTTTCGATTGAGGAAGAAGTGAACACAATTCAATTCAATCTGTTGTTGCACAGCGTCAAATCACAACATGTATTTTCTCAAGGCTCTTCTCACAATGACAAACGTAACAATGAGCTAACACAATGAGGAGACGATGGGATCTGTATCTGATCCTTTGCTGGTGTGCACATGTAAGAGCTGTTCCATTTCCTGTCACAGCATCGTGTTACTAGTGAGGATTGATTGGTTGGTTGATGGATTACTTGATGAACTGAGGAGGGTTCACGTGGTCTGGGGCTGATTGGCCACAAAGAGTGATAGACATTCTGCAAATAGACAGAAAATGACTAAAAAGACATAAAAATAAAGTCAAGGAGACACTTAAGAGACAAAATGACTGTCATTGTTTCAATCTGGGTAGCTATGGTTTCTATAGGAGACTTTTCACAAAGCTCAGAATCTGTCCATCAGTTTGTCCTCTGTGTCTCTGTCCCTGGACGCGTGCACAGAGATGTGAGGACTACTTTCAGAAGACTGAGACCTGTAGTGTGCAGCTGCAGTGAGTGAACACCCACTGCCAGCGCTGTGGTGGGGGGGCCAGAGGTGGGACCAGAGGTTTGGACCAGAGGTGAGACCAGAAGTGGGACCAGAAGTGGGACCAGAGGTGGAACCAGAGGTTTGGACCAGAGGTGGGACCGGAGGA
This sequence comes from Pleuronectes platessa, assembly GCF_947347685.1. NCBI lineage: Eukaryota > Metazoa > Chordata > Actinopteri > Pleuronectiformes > Pleuronectidae > Pleuronectes > Pleuronectes platessa. The sequence goes on from NC_070634.1 coordinate 24,303,428, forward strand.
GGGACCGGAGGAGGGACCAAAGGTGGGACCAGAGGTGGGACCAGAGGTTTGGACCAGAGGTGGGACCGGAGGAGGGACCGGAGGTGGGACCAGAGGTTTGGACCAGAGGTGGGACCGGAGGAGGGACCGGAGGTGGGACCAGAGGTTTGGACCAGAGGTGGGACCGGAGGAGGGACCGGAGGTGGGACCAAAGGTGGGACCAAAGGTGGAACCAGAGGTGGGACTCCCTCCAGGAACTCTGCGCGCTCTGTGCATCCCAGTGACGCAGGACTCGGACCTGCGACACAAACTCTCACTGAAACCCTCCTTCCTCCCTTTCCCCCCCACTCTCTCCTTCTCTTCCTCCCATCACTTCACAGAGAGCTGGCGGTGTGGCAGCATCCTCCTCCGCCTCCTCCTCCTCCTCCTCCTCCTCACCCTCCTCATCCTCTGGGTACCGGCCCCAGCACCACACCGTGCCAGCGGGGCGACTGACTGACTGACTGACTGCAGCGCGTCCGGAGCGGAGCTGGAGGAGAGCAGAGGGAAGACGCGAGCAGGAGAAGAGGAGCAGAGAAGAGGAGGAGGACGGGACTGTCTCTCCTCCAACAGGCGGGATTATCTTCCGCGGTTTCCCGTCGCTTCAACATGCCTGTGGGGAGTAAAGGAGTCGCTGGGATTACTGCGTTTATCGGCTCCTTGCTGCTGCTGCTCGGCTCCTGTGGGACAGGTGCGCAAGGTGAGCGGCTCCGTGCGCCCCCCCCCCCCGGTTTATTATCACTCTGCTGAGAGGGTCTGGACTAACACCTGCAAAGTAACGAATAGAAAATCATTGTCATCAATCTGCAGTTTATGATAAAAAGATGGAAAATACAAAAAGGACATAATTTCACTGCTGGAATAGATTCAAAACAAGGCAGAAATATGTTTCAGACTCTAATAAATTCATTATTTTATAAGTTGATCAATAATAATAGACAAAAGATGATAATCCATAGTCTCAAATATGTAATAAAAAGCCAAATATATTTTATTTTACAATGATTTCAACTAGAAAACAACTACAAATCTACAACTTTGGTAATTCTGCATAAAAAAACCCAAATATAATAAAATAATGATGATATGAAGTCTTCGTAAAAACCCTAAGCTTTAATAATTGTTTTGTAATGTGTTGTCTATATTTGTTGTGTATATTTATTGTCTTGATGTTGGTCTGAGACTTGTTTCTTCAGTTTCGGGGAAACGGTGCCGCAGCTCATTCAGTTGATTCTGTGAATCTGGTGAATTAACCAGTGAGTTGTATGGGGCGGCACTGACCTGACCACCATGAGGTCTAGTTGCTGAAAGGGGAGCACACGTCCTCTTGGGGGATTAACAGCTGTCAAGTTCTTTCAGAGATAGCGAATCCCACAAGTTGCTCGTTCCCATTCTGGCTTTTCCAGCATTTGATGTTTCCTCAAGAGAGAGAGAGAGAGAGAGAATGAGAGAGAGAGAGAGAGAGAGAGAGAGAGAGAGAGAGAGAGAGAGAGAGAGAGAGAGAGAGGAGAGACTGTGGTCTATCTGTGGAAAATGTGGGCAAAGCCGCACAGGAGGATGCTGCAGCTCCTTCCTCAGCTCCAGGATTAACCTCAGAACACATCCTAACAAAGTGGCTTCCTGTGCAGGAGGATGATTTGGGGAGAAATCACAAAAAGGCTTATTTGATTGCTGCACGAGAGCAAATAGATAATTTACCCTGCAACAAGTGGGATAGATCAATAGATGGATGTCCCTGTATCCTCCTGGGAGGCTTCATCAAACAGTTCCAGTAGCTGCACATTTGTAGTGGCTCAGTGAAATGAGTCCTCCCCCCCCCACACTGTAATTACTGCACTCCCACGGACTGATGTTGTAAATAAGAGTCTATCACGTGACATCCCTGTGGACACATCGACAAAAAGAAACAAACAGAAATCAGTACTGACTCTAATGGAGCCGATGCTCTCACACTCACATTGTTAATCGGAGAAAGTTGTGAAATCAATGACTGAACGGATGAACGCATGGTGGTGGATGTTGCTGCTGGTGGTGGATAGAGAATAATGGATGGATGCCTTATGGACATTGTTGGTTCCCAGTTGTGTTGATTGTTTGCAAACACAACATTTGCATAACAAAATGGGCCGTATTTTATAATTATGGACTCAAACTGGCCGATACTAAGATTAAGTCGTTGGTGCAACGCCTCGGTGGGTGGAGCCGAACACAAAACCTTTACTGTGTTTCCCATAGTGTGTTTTGCTCTGCAGCCTACTGTGTATACTGTGTATACTGTGTATACTGTGTATCAGTCTTTAATCCCCAAAGTGGTCCTGTATTATACCAAATGCCCGACCAGACCAAATTCATCACTATGTGTCACACCTGAGGTAGAAGATTCTCCTGAATGGAGCAAAATGAGAGAGAGAGAGAGAGAGAGAGAGAGAGAGAGAGAGAGAGAGAGAGAGAGAGAGAGAGAAAGAGAGAGAGAGAGAGAGAGAGAGAGAACCCATGAATGAGAGAGTAGGGGCTCCAGTCCACTTGATGGCGCTAATACACTTCTAAGCTGGTTTCGCAATCACCAATAAACATGAGAAGAAGCAGAGACACACTTTTAATTTCATCACATTTAGCTGCTTCGTCTTCTCTCGAGAAAAACCTGATAAACTTTGTAGACACAACGTGCACACTGCTCTGAAACGATCTGGTGTCAGCAGTGACTTGTGCGCGGCTTCTATTAATCACATCATATCATTTATCGCTAACACAATAAGCCGAGAAGCCGTCGGCACGAGCTACTGATGAAGGGACGCTTTTTAATTTGCCAGAACCCGTTGGCTGGTTTCCAGATCCGGCACTGGACCAGACTTGGCCAAACTGGAAATCGACCCGTAGAGTGTAGAATGGAAAAGGCTTCAGCTCAGTAACCAGCTGACACGTCGTTCATCAAGTGTGGAGGGCAGGAGTCCTCTCACGGTAACACAAATTGGCTGTTGAACATATGGAGGCAGACGTCTGATAATCCCTCTCTTGTTGAAACCGACAATCCAACGTGCACTTCATCCAGTAACTGGTCCAAGAGGAGAGGGACCATGTGACCAGAGTTTGAACTTCCTCTCATTAGGCTTCTATTTCATTCATCACACAACAGTTTTTTAAATTACGTTTTAAATATACAAATAAATGCAAAAATAGTGAACAGCTTCCAGAAAAGACTAAATGCAAATGTGCATTGTGTGTTATCTCCATAATTAACTGGATTTGCAAAGGGACTGTGTGTGTGTGTGTGTGTGTGTGTGTGTGTGTGTGTGTGTGTGTGTGTGTGTGTGTGTGTGTGTGTGTGTGTGTCCGGACCTAAACATAAAACAACTGTGTTTCCTGATATGTGTTTGTAAGATTTGGTTCTTTTCAGCAGAACGTGGTCTTTGTGGAGTCTGTGATGATTCTCAGTGTTTCAGCCGAGCTCGAACCCGGAGCTGATGAATTTAAATATCTCAGACACACGTCAGAACCACGGCACACACTGCATCTCAGTGGGTTTTTCAGTGTAGTTGAGCCATCGTGAACATGAATGATGGCAAAAGTTGTAGATGTTCTCAAGAGTGGCAGCCGTCCTTCCTTCAAAATGATAAATGTCTGTATTTATACGGCACTTTCCTGGCACTCAAAGACCTTTGCTTTACAGTTATTACCATTCAAACACAGTCTTGGGGTGAATCGATGTGGGAGCCCTTTCTCTCTCACACATCTCACTCACCGCCTGCAGGGGGAACTTGGGGTGCAGTATCTTGCCCAAGGACACTCATAAGCTGGGCAGACTGGGATCAAACCGCTGACCTTCTGGTTATTGGACGGACAGCTCAACCCCCTGAGCCACAGCCGCTGCTCTTAGACAATGTTAATACAAAAGGAAACAAGAATAAACCTGAGGTCAACAGGTGTGGAGGGGAAAAGCTATAAACATAGGACCGGCGATGAAGATGTCCACTTGGAAGGACGAGGAGATTCGAGAGCTTTTGCTGATGAGGGCCAGTGTCTATGTGCTGTACACAAACAGCGCCTCCTGCTGTTCTACCCAGGTGTCACGTTCTGGACATTTCCTCTTTGATCATTATATGTGACGGACACATTTTCCGGAGCCAATGTTCTGAGCATTTTCCAAAGTCCATGTCTGAAAACAGCTGAATGGACAGTTTTAGGTGAGAAAGTGCTAACAGTGCTAACAAGACTTTATACATAAAGGACTTAATAAGTAGTCGGTGCCGTCTAGAAACAAACTAAACGTTAAAGTTTCAATGTCAGGGTTTGTTTGTTGTTGTGGTAAAACAACATTAAAGTGTTGCTGCCTCTGGGCATGAGGTCATTTGTCAGGTTAACTTAAGTCCTTTTCAGGAATCTAAACAAACGACTTCATTCTGCCTCCTGCTCGTTCCTCTCTCTCCGACTTCGGAGACTGTTTGCTGGTTAGAAGTGTTTGATCATTTAACCAGCTCAGACTGACATGTGGGGGGTTGGGGGGGTCTTTATGGCTCCATTATTTTCTCCCGAGCGCTAGAAGTTCTTCTCTTCCAGTCCAGTGGCAGACAGAAAATATTTGGTAAAAACTATATATTCAGGGAGAGGAGTTGATTTGAATTTACGTCCGGCTCCCTGGTTCATATGCGAGCAGCCTTGTCTCATCAGAATTTATTACTTTTCTATGAGCTGGTGGTTTGCACTGAGAGTACATAAACCTCTGAATAAAATCAATTTAGTGTGAATGTGAGAGGCATTACTTTCCCCCCTGTCCTTTATGCTTCACGAGACGATGGAGCCTTTGAGAACCAGCAGGTGGAAAAGAGCAAAGCAGTCGAGGATAAATCAGCCACACTTTTCTCTTTTTAGTGTCATTTATGAAAAGGCGTCGAGTGGAAGTGGAGTCATGAAGAGGTTGCGATTAAGTCAAGGTTACACAAAGGTGGCGCCAGCTGCTTGTGTGCGCCTGGAGCTGCCAGTCTTGACTCTGGATTTATTAATCCGGGGGCCGAGTAGTTAAGCGATAAAAGTGACAGAGAACTGCAGTCCATCCATCTGCCTTTGTGACCTGTGGGATTTTCTTGTTTGCCCAAGGCCGATTCCCCCGTGGATGTCTGCCTCCCTAAAAACAGACCCATTCATCAACTGGCCCTGTCATTGTATCAGCTGACTTGTTATCGGTCCAGGAATCGGCCACGTTGGTTCTGAGGACACCGTTCACTGTCACTCTCTGATGCAGCAGGAAAGTGGAAAACTGTGGACGTCAGCTACTAACACAGCGTCGACTAATGTGCAATGATGACTTTATACTTTGTAAATAATATGCCTGCGACCTGTCAGTGCCTCAGTCTGTAGAGACCATGTTTCTAGTACATTTAGAAGAAAGAGTAGGAGAGTAGTTCAGAAAAGCTGATGACCTTGAGAACCTGAAATGAACCTCGAGTTGAGACTGTGACCTCTCAAAGACAAAGGTCAAAAATGAACTTCCATCCATCAACTGTCTTACGCTGATCCGGGCTCAGGTCCTGGAGGTACCCGGGAAAGTGTTCCAGACGTCCCCATCCCTGGCCACGCTTTCCAGCTTCCTGCTGGGATGATGGGACGTGAGTTGAACAGGCGGGTCGGGGAAATGTAACAGAAGAGAACGAATTCCAAGCTTTCAATTTACTGGTCAATCTACGTTTCAACCCTCACCACAAGCTCTGGATAGTTAGGAAAGAACGAGGTAGCAAATACAACGGGAAGCTTAGAGTAGAACCTCTGTGTCCTTATGTTGAAAAGGGACATTTGAGGTGTTTCTGGCATCTAGTGATGATGTCTCCTTCCTCTGGGGGTTTACCAGGCACAAAAATGAGCTTATAATATTTGATACATTATATTTGTGTGAGAGTCTGGGAAATGAGATAGAGAAAAGAAGGGGAAATAGTCCAATAGGTAGAGGGGACACAGAGCTGGTGAGTTTACTGCGGTGCTCTCTGTGGACATTCACTCTGGTTGTCCACCATCTTTAAGTCAAGCGGCGTCCCTCCCAGCTCCTTCTCTCATTTCACCCATCGCTGGGTTTTCTTTTGTGTGTGTCTGCGATTCTGTGAATGTGTCTGTGCAGTTTTTTTGTTCCTGTCTTTTGGGGCATTTGCAAGTACAAACACCAACCTTGCCGGGGACTAGTCGCCCTTATGAGGACCAGAGCCTGATGGCATTGAGGCAAAACGTCATTCCTGAGGTCCTGGTGAGGATCAGACTTGGTGCTGAGGCTCGGTAGACGTTAGAGGTAGACATGAAAACAAAAGGAGTGTCCTAATACAAATAGATGTTTCAACAATAAATATTCTACTCAGATTAAAGTACAAAAACAAGTTCTGTAAAATGCACTAGACATTATTGTTTGTTTTAATGTTATATGCTCATTCATAAATGATTAAACTATTGAATTAAAGCACGCCTTTAGGCTACCGCTCGCATTTGGCATTTAAACGTCTATATGCCATAAGGTGAGAGGTGAGAACTTCACTGAAAACAACCAATAAATTCCACTCTGGCATTTTACAGCCTGCGTGTACAACTGATTATTGATGATTGATAATCACAAGTCCTCATAAGGCCACACAAATCAAACAGCCAGTCTAAATATCACTCAATGAGTCTTGTGCACCGTTAAGTCCTCCACAATGAGCTGTAAATCCAAACTTCACTGCTCCTCACTGTCCATGTGGAATAGAACCAGTCCACTCAGCCTCTCTGGGCTCACTGCCCAGTTTGTAAACCCTGAGGGGGGGGGAGCTCCACGGTCAGAGATGATCACAAACAGTAGAAAGGTGGAGCTCACCTCACTGACTATGGAAGTGATCTGAGAAGCCCCAGCTGAAGGGTCCGCCATGAGGATTTTCAAATCTTACCACATGGTTGGCCACGAAACCTGGTGGAAAGATGCATTATGGGTCGGGAAAACCCAGTAAATGTGGCTGTGGATCCGGATCAGGGAGATTAGTGCATTCGGGCATTTTTTCACACTTTCATGGAATTCCCAGGGAGTAATTAATGGATCGTGATGAAAATGAATCAGGCGTATTTAGGGGACTTATATCTAATTGTTTGTGTATTTTGGTGCAGATTCAAAAATCGGAATATAATGAATTTAAATATTTAAATCAATCCTGTCACATATAGCATTGCACTTACCACATGGTTAAAGGTACCTTGTGGATATTCTGAGCACAAGTATTGGATCATACTTGTTTTGTCTTTTTTGTTCTGTTCCGTTCTCACTTCGCACATTTTGCACAATACAATATTGTGGCTTTAGTTTGTGTTGAAATGAAACCTAAACAAGCAAACATGAAAACCCAACTGGATGACCAATGTTAACTCATTTAGTCGAGGATCGAAAACCCATTAAAGAAGAATAATTGGTGTTTTTGTTACAGCACAAAGTCAAGACGCCTAATTCCTTTGGTTACACTGCACCAGTCCGAAGTCATGAAGTGTAGTTAACCATGTGTTGCAGTCTGAAACGAGTTGGCAGCTCACAAACTCTTCACACAAAGTTGCCAAACGACTTTCTGCCCTAAATAACACAACTTTGTCCTCTGCTTGAGAAACTCTTGAGCCTCCCCCACGATTTATAACAGTTTCTACTTGAGCTCTCGTGAAGGTTAGATGCTTCAGGGTCTAGTTTGATGATGAGTGGAAATCTTAAAACAAAAACTTAAACAACAACTATCAGTAAACTTTATAAATATGACCCCTGGGTCTTTTTAATTTAATTCTAAGTTCCCAATTTTCTCTTCAGGAAGATTTTACACAAGTTCCGTTTTAGACAAGTTACGTAATAGTACCAGATCAGAAGGTGACGACTGTAAAAGAAACTGAATGTTCTTTTTTATTTACAAGAGGCATTTATCAGAGTGGGCTATTATCTAGGATACGAGTGGAGAGACTACGGGGAAGGGAGTGCTTCTCTCTCTGTAGGACTCACTGTCCTTCAACCACATCAGCAGAGAACATCAACAAACAAAGTCTCTGAAAGTGAAACTAAAAGTGGAAACGGTCCTTTCACAAAAGAAACAGGCCTCTCAAATGTATTCAGACGTTTATATTTGAAGTGAAGGGTAGTTCACCTGCATCTGAAAGGTGAGTCGGTATCGTGGCTTCCACCTCCTCCGTGAAGACAGAGGAAGAGTCGGAGCAGCTTGGTGAAGATGTGAGTGAGAACCACAGACGAGGGTGACAGGTACATTTCCATGTCACTTAACTTCTTTGGAGTTAAGTAGTTGTTTAATGGAAACTCCTGAAACTCCTGAACACCAGAGTTGTGTCATTTTAAAATATATAGTTGTATTTATAGATCATGCAAAGCACATTAGTGTAATAACATTAATGAATCTAAATAGTTCACAGTTTACTACCTGCGTCAATGAAGTTATGTTTTCTCCTCTGTCCTTTTGTTTGTTTATTTGTTTGTCAGCAGAATTTCACAAAAACAACCCCAATTAATTTCCTTGAAAATTGGTTGAAGGATGAAACATGGGCCAAAATATAAGCTGCACAATTTCTAAAAGAATAATTAGTGGATCATGATGAAAAAAAAAATTAGTGTTTGCAATTAGATATTCGATTGCTGTTTGTTTGTGTGTTTTCTCCGTGTGTCAGCAGGATTACTGGAAAACGACTGAACCAAATTCCATGCCATTTAGTGGAGGGGTAGGAAATGAACCACGAATGAAAACAGTTTAAAGTTTGAAGCAGATCAGGATAATTGAAAAGATCTTTTTTTCACTTTCTTGAACATGTTGAAATTGGGTTTCATCCTCAGCTGAAGATTGAGCTCTCTGAGCACCAGTCTAGTTCTTTTCATGATTTTTACACGTTAAAGAAAAGGAGCCACACATCAGGACAATCTGATTGCAAAGTGAAATTATGCACTTGAAAAGTTTCATGCTGCAGCTTTGACGCTACTCAGCCACAAAATCAGCAAGATGAGGTCGACAAAATGTCAAAACTGAGATGTAAGAAAACAAAGTTTTTTTTTTTGTCCATTTCCTCCCGGCATTCAAACTTCAGTTTCTCCCTTTTAGGAACCTAATCGTAATTGCGTCATTCTTGAAATTGTACTTTTGTCCCTTAATTTAGAGTTTTGCATAAACTCCATCGTCCTGAACAAAGCTTTTGTCATTTTCACTTCTCCTCCACCCTGAGCCAGCGCTAGAAAACGATCGAGGCAAAAACAAAAGAAGGAAGAACATTCTATTTCATACACAGTGGGACTTAATATCCTCCCAGTGAGTGCCTGCAAAGAAAAGTGTCTTTCAATGTCTTGTCCCTATTTTGAATTGCTAATAGGAACCTTTAACGATGTGCTCATCACACTCCACATGTCTCCTCGTGGCTCCATTAGCAGAAGGGATGTGACCTGCAGCCATTGTCACACATCTGCATAAGAGCAACATATAACAACGTGGACGATTCTTCTGTTCATCACTAATGTTTGTTTTCTTTCTCATTATTGTATTGTTGCTTGTTTGATTAGGCTCTCAGTGTGTGTGCTGACATCACATCAGGTGTTAAACCTTGTACAATTCAGATAAACGAGGAACTTAATGCTTTGTTGTTGTGTTTTTCTTTTTATCATTCATTTTGCCGATCAGGTGCATTAAGGTAAGATACTGCAGTTATCTCAGAGGAAACTAAAAGCCTTGTATTCACGGAGAAAGCGTAGTTGATTATGTTGCAGAAAACGGTTTATGTACCAGGGTGCTCTAAATGTAGAGTCATTTTCTAGCAGGAGGTCTCAGATGCTGAGAGTCAGCAGAATCACTGGCCTGCCTGTTGAGTCACCAACACACAGATGAGAGGCTGGAAACGAGGAAGGAACATTTCTCTCGTTGTTAACAACGAGACCAGCAGCAGCAGAGAGTATCGGTTAAGTGGTCAAACTGGTTCCAGTCTGCAGCCAAAGCAGGAACACCATTCTCACCAGTCACCGTCAAACCGCCCTCACATGAAGACTGTTAGTTTGCTATTAGCCACAAAATCAAGATTATAATGGGGATTTAACTAAGTACTTGTAGGTGACAACTTGAAAAGTTAATTTGAAAATACATATGATATATTTTGGAAACTGGCCATCAATAGCTAAATATTTGGTATTTTTATTGGAATGTAATTGAGTCTGTTTTTTAAAGAGAAATCTATAACGTTTTGTGGCTCACAGTTATTTAAGAAACAAAACAAATGGATCATTCATGCTCAACATTAAATACGTATACAGAAATGTATGGAGCCTTCTGTCCGTAGTCTACGTTATTATTGTTGGTATTGATGCACGTCATTCGAAAGCTTATAGATGCTGATAACTACATTTCCTTTTACTGATTTCAGTGTAGATAGATTTTCATGTTTTGGCTGCTTTTACTTTGAAAGTGCCGGCCAGCGTCTGAAAACCCCAGAAATTACTGGTCTGATGGTTCCGCTGATCTGAGATGTCCATTGTTATGTTTCATGTGTATTTTTGTTCATATCCATTATATTACACAAACCAGCTCAACTTGATGCCACTTGATAGGTTAAGAAACTGAACCAGTTGTGACGATAGCTTTTATAAAAATATATCTCAAAAGCATAGAGGCAAAGAAATGGAATAAGAAAGAAAATGAACAAGTATTTAACAAAAAAATCTGCCCTGAATATATGATGAGAATAATGAATTGTGAAAATATAATATCTCAGTGTTTTACTTTGGCTATTCCCACAACGTTTTCAATCCAAGTACATATAGTTCTTTAGCATTTGGACTCATTTGATCCCATCTCACTCACTCTACCAGCTGGTGTCTGAAGTGCTCCCATGTCTCACGGGTTCACAAGTCAAGATCTTAAGGTGTTAAATGGTTTCCTCTCGTGTGATAATATTGAATTACCAGCCAGAATTAATTATAACAGGATCTACATATAGCTCTGGGTACAGCGCTGGGAGCCGGTGCTTGTTCTACATCCTATAATAATATAGTTCACCCATCCAGAAATGTTAGATTTAAAAAGAGTGAACACAGAGAGGAGTCAGATGAGGTTCTGGCGGCTGCATCAGTGCCACTTGGTGTTTAGTTCCCTTCTGCTGCAGATTTCATGAGCTGTCAAAGATTTACCAAAGACTTTGAGGATTCCTTGTAGCTTTGTTTAGAAACTGCCTCGTCGATCCGTGTCTCTTCCTGGTCAGTGACTCGCAGCACAGCAACCTTTAACCTTTAACTTTTAACCTTTAACCTTCCCTTTCCTCCTGGCTTTCTGTGATTGTGCTTTACCTTGTCACATTCTATATGTCACGACTCCGCCAAGGAAACTCAACCTCACCTGCTCAAATACCTGCTTCTTCTATCGAGCTTTATCTGCTGAGGTCACATTCATTTTTTATTCTCTCTAAACTAATCAACTCCATTCTGCACTGGCTCTGTGTCTCCGGCGGCCTCAGGCCTCCACGGCTGGACGGAGATGAAGAAACAGCAGCATTATGAATTCCATTAGCATCAACTTACTTCTTTACAGGTTGCTTTAAGTGCAGTGGTAACAGTTCCGGTGTGATGCATTCCTGTATTTTATGCTCAGATCTTTAAATGGTTTTAAAATTAATTTACTTCCAGCCGCTGCAAAAGCAAAGACATAAAAACTAAAGTATAAAGAATGTATTGAACATTGTTGATCTGCTCCCAACATTAGTTTAATGGCGACGCAATAAGATACACAGCTGTAATGTTACTTTAAAAAAGTACTTTTGGAATTGGTTAAATAAGTTTGAAGATGAGTACCTGAGTTGTACACAAAGTCGGGGGTGTCTGTGGAGAGCAGAGACTGGGTTAGCCCTGGGTGGATATGACAGCCTATTCAATACTGTGACAGACTGCGCTTTATAGTCTCAGGTAATGAAAATCCCTCTGTGCCGGGAACGAAGTACCATAATGTTGACAAAGTAATCTCAGCTGAAGCCTTGTCAGAGCAGAAGACAGGAGCGGGGGGGAAATCTGAACTGGCTCCGGTGGAACAAACAACATCCATTATGAAAGAGGGTTTATTCTACACTAACAGAGTTCTGAAACATTTGCAATGAGGTAATAATAATGATTTATTTCAATAAAACCACATGGACTGCAGTTATTTAGAGTTTTTCAAGTCCTGTCAACCATTTAAAGCACTTCCTACTAAGCAGCAGGGGTCAAGCCTCAAATTCAAAGTTTGAACAAATCAGTTTATGAAATGTAAGTAATCAACAAGTTATAAAAACATTGAATTACAATTACTACCTATTACAACTTTTATAAACCAAAACCACAAACCCAACCATGGTGATTTTGTGGCTAAACCAAATCAAACCTGTATCATCAAGTGTCAGATAATTAGATTTAAAGACCGACTGTATATGGTAAAGTGGTTTAGAGGATTTGTCGATACTAGTAGAAGATATATCACCGAATGCAAAATGAAACTTTTACTAAATGTCAGGTATATAGAGTGAAAAGTTACTGAAAAATAGGAAAAAAAGTCAGTTTTACCTTTAAAATCTCGTTTCACATTGCAGCAGTGACACATTTGAACAGATCCTCGCCTTTCACAAGTTGCTTATTCAGATTTAGACATTTCTCGTCCTTGACATTCATCAGCAGCAAAAGTGTCTGAGGAATGAAAAGGTCTCTACTGACGTGTCTGATTCCTTTTTCTTCTTCTGGAGCAAAGTCATCTGCTCCTGTCGCCTGCTTCAACTCAAGTTTATCATTTTATTTAGAGGAAAACATATCTGTATGGTTATCAACATTGCAGCATTATAACGTAAGATTCTTAACCTTGATCCTTTCTCCTCTGTGACTGGTCAACAGAAGCATGTGACAGCCCACTGGTTTCCAGTTTGCCTCCATCCTCCTTCAGAAGCTCCTCCCAGTTGTCCAGCAGCCATGGACCAGTGTTTGCTAAAGTCAACAGGAGAGAAGGTGAGAAGCGATCATTGCCTTTTGTCCGTTGTCCAACTTAAATATTTCACTTCTTGCCGTGCTGACACATTTCAAGAAAGATTCATTCCTAAGCTGTCGTGAATAATCAGCACTCTGCTCGTTTGCATGACTCAGCAGTTTGCACACAGAGACGCCCGAGTGTTTTAACTTTATGATTTGCCTGAATTTATTACCTGGGATTCATTGCCCAGACTCTAATCAAACATTAGTCATAAAGTCCTTTCACATCATCTCTTCTTGGCCTGAGGTGCAGGCGGAGGCAGTGATGCAATCCAGTCACGCTTGATGAGTCCAGGTTTTCAAAGGGCTCAGTGCACTTTGAATGAGTTTCTTTTTTTGTTTGGCTGACCACAAGGCAGAATACCCACCAGATAGTTATCTGGATAAACACTTTCTTATTTTACAGGGATGAGACACATCAATGTCTTCAGGCTCTCAGAGTTTTATTACGCCGTTTATTACGTAGCTGCATTTTGTTTGCAGATTGTTTATCCGTCATATTCTTGATATCTGTGGAAAACCTTGAGGTACTTTCTTCAAATCTGATAGAAACTTTCATTTATACTCAAAGATGAACTGATAGGATTTTAGTGGTCAAAGGTCAAGGTCGCTGTGACATCACAAAGCAAATGTTTAACCTTGGGAACGCAACATCTCACAACTCACACAACTCTCAAAGGGAAGTTCCCCAGCACAGGGGCTGTATTCGTGATCAGTAGCAGTTTGTCATCCAGGTCATGGAAGTTATGATATTCAATTCCTTGGATGAGAGGTGACACACAAGCCGGTCCAGTTGCCTACGTCCACTTGTTCAACTTCTGAAGATCAGAGTCTGACTTGTTTCTTTTATAACAGAACCCGAACGTCCCTCTAAACAAAACATAACCGGTGGGACTTCCTGTGGAGTGTTCTAGGTCCAGACACCACTTTGGCTAATCTCTATTTACAGTTATCTGCTTATAAATGTAGATAAATTAAAAAGCGTATCAATCAAAGGCGTATAACCAAAGCCTGCTCAAACGTGATTGGTCAAACTAGAACCCCCCGTCCACACAGCCTCGCCCTGTCTATACTCAGACTCCTTCCTCCTGTTCTCTGGGCTGCAGCCGTGCAGTTTCTTCTCATGGTGCATGAAAGACTCTTTGGCTCTCTAAAGGAAACCGAGCACAAAACATGAAAGACGAACCTCAGCTGACTTCACACAGCCGGAGAGATTCCTCTGAGGAAGACGTTGCTGAAGACAAAACAAAAGAACGGTGGGAGGACCGATACACAGGACGGCAGCTACGTCCAACTCTGTATTACATATAGAAATGCACTGGAATTATATTAGACTACTATATCAAAAAGACTCCACAGGGCCTCCTCTCCTCAGTTGGGGTATAAATCTGAGTTGTGATTCACTAACCACAATAACCATTCAGGAGGGAGCTCCCTGCTGGATGCTGAGGCAGGGCTTTACGAGGGGCTATCGCCGCGTGCTTTGGGAGGTTTGCAGATTTCTCCATTTTACAGATCTCAGTTGCTGACTGTGGAGCCGGAGCGGAGAATCATCAGGGAGTCGGGGATTTCTCTCTCTCTTTTACTCCCACTGTTAGAACAAATTGACCAACGGAGGCAAATTGAAGATAAGCCAGCGCTGCGTTGTTTTTTTTTTTAATAATTGAGTTTGATTGTGAGTTTCTTTCTCCTCTTAACACTTTCCAACACATTGTAGTGAATTAATATGATAGTGGAAATTGTTGTCCTCATCTCTTGGCTCTGGAATTGCCGCTGATATAAAGCCAATCACCAACTGGACCAGTTTCTGCAAAACACAGTATAGTCTCAACGTAAAACATGTTTTATGAAGTTAGTTAATTCAGTCAATAGATATTTATTATATATTATAAACATATGGTTTTATAAAGATGGACAAAGTGCCACTACTTCCGTCCACTGTACATAATCGAAATAAAGCTAAAATATCTCAAAGTCGAGTCTATCTTACGCTTTTCATGTTATTTTGAGGTAGTAATCGTAGTGTGAAGTCTCAGTATGAAGGCATACACATGCTTGGCCAATAACAAGTTAGACTCGGCTGTCAATCACGACGTTTCACATGTTTATAGCCTTGAATAACTAATTTAAACCAAACTCCCCAGAAAAAAATAGCCCTTCATAAGATATAAGAACAACCTAAATGTCCCATTCATTAACATGGAGGAGTTAAGGTTTATTGGCTTTTTTGCAGCCAGCCACCAGGGGGCGATCAAGATTATTCGTCGTTACTTTCAGAAACCAGTGCAAGTTGATGTGGTAAAAAATGCTTCTAATCAGAGGCCAAGGTGCCAGCAGAGATCTCAAGGTTATATGACTCACATGCTTGGATCCTGTACTGCCAGTTGGTCCCATCACATGGTTCCCACACGGTGCCCAGTTAATCAAATTTAGCCATCAGGGTGCTGCCTCCTCTTTGAGTTGTGCCCTTCATACGTTACTGCATGTACACTGAACAGGGGCCAACACCAGTGGGAGGGAGCCGTGGCCCTGTAGTTGAGCAGACTGGACAATTAATTAAACTGGGAGATACCCCGGCACTGAGAGTCAGTCCTGACTTCACCTTATTGAAAGTGATCAGGGACCAGCCGGACACAGGGGCCCTGACTCGGGAGTGATCAGGGGCCCCTCGAACAGAAGACTCTGGACGAGAGGTCGAGGAGTGAAATCTCACGTTCTATTAAAAGCAGTTTGGAAGTAGAACAACAAACCTGTCTGTCATCTCAAATCTTTCTTTCATTTGAAATAAAATTCCATCATACCTTTGACGTTTTTCTTTTTCTTAACTTTTGCTCTCTTCTCCCCTGAGTGTGACCTTTACTCTCTCTCTCTCATTGTTAATTACCGCTGATCGGTCGTGTCCCGCTGCCACTCTCTCACACTTCACTTAACAGTGGCTGTTTATTGTAATAGTAAATTTAACTCAGCCCCCTTTTTTTGATCTGCCAAGAAAACATGGGGATTAATTAATCCCATCCATACAGCTAAATGTTAACGAGAGTATTTAACATTTATAGCCAAATGTTAATGGGGGGCTTTAACATCTAAGCGCTCTGTGTTTTTCAGTGGGCCACACTGATAATCGCTCATTAGAAGAACTGTAATTATGCTGAAACAGGCCTGGAGCACTTCATCAGCCCCGAGTAATCATCTTCTGGAAGTAGTAATGCAGACCTTAGCCGAGGCTGTAGGCTGAAATGAACTGTGGTGGGGGGGGGGCAAAATCATTTATTGATCATTGTGTGAAGTTTATGTGCCACCTCTGCTTTTCCACAAAAACTTTTACTGCCCTTAAACTCTTTATCTGGTTAAATTCCACCGCTCCTCCACTCAAATCCTCCTATTATGAGGAAGTCACTCCCTCAATAAATCTAATTACTGAGTAAATATTGTCTGATTCCTGGACTGAACGCAGCTAAAAGCTTCTCATCACAGCTTTACTTCTAAATTGCTTCTTTATCCCGTCCATTGAAGATAGCAGGAGTCGTTAGACCGTGACGGCTCCTTAGAGAGATTCTTTATATGGTGACTAAACTATCTGTGGTCCAGATATTGACTTTAACTATATGTTCAGTCCGGTTAATGAAATATACGCCCAAAGCTTTTTTATATGGTACTTTCTAACTTAAACAAGGAGGTTAAAGTGATTCAATAACAGAAAGAGTAGATGATGTTTTAAAGTGAATTAGGGAAGTTGAAACCGCTGAATAAGTGGAGATTTGCCTGAACCACATAAAATGTATTATTTAACAAGATATATCTTCATTGTTAGGATTTTTATTCCTTTTATACCTTTGTAAATATTCTTTGTATTTAAATTGATTAATTGTACTGGTTAGGTTTGTTGTTATCCTGTTTGAAGGTTGTAAAGCACTTTGCCACTTTGTTTTTAAAGTTTATTATTCTTATACTTCATTATAATATATTTCGGGGATTGTTCAGATGAAAAGTACGAGGACTTTTTATTCATTCGGCAAAATACAAAACAGAAAATTATCATGTTCAATGTTCATTTGGAAAAATAGAGCAGAGGGTTTTTTGTGTCATGTGAATTCTATATGCTTCCATGATTAACATTAATGTGAACAAGGCCAGAAATCCATATATTTATGCAGAGCACAAAGCAAAGGTCCAATTTATCTTCTTAGTGTATATGCACAGTTGGCAGGATTTTAAGCCAGAAACTGTAACAGCTCTATTTAACCACTAGTTGTAACAAGTCATCTGATAATGTTACTTCACATCTTCAAGTTTTAAAAGACTCAAATAGTTTTCTTCTGTGTCGTTGTTAAACTCTGACTTGTGGCTTCAGTTCTCTTTCACTAACGCTGATTGAACGCTGTGGTTTTAAACTTGATTAACAACGAAAACATTGTAGAAATCTGAGGTTCATTATGTTTTATACGTCTTCACTGTGCTGTCACAATTCACGAGCAATATATCGATACTTGACTTTGTTATATTGCTGATTATTGTCTTATTGCTCAGCCCTATGTTTTAAGTCACCTCATCCACCACATTTTGGTGGAAATTCCTAATTTCACTCAGTTTGCTAAGAGGTAAACTAAAACTAAAACTGGTTGTATTCTTCTATGTTCTTCAGTTCTTGGATCTAAGCAAACATTGCCCTGATAAGAACAATTCCCTGTAGGATTTGTTTTCGTCCCATTGAGAATACACAGCTGTTTGTTTGCTTTGCCTCTGAGTAATTTTTTTAATATAAAGCTATATATCACAGGTTTTCATTAAAGCACCATCGAGCTCCACCTAAAATGAACTGCAACTTTATTACTCTCCAACTCAAATACACTCTCAGTCCCCGTTGACGTGGTGAGACTGTCTGTGTCTTCATGCCGCTCTCTGACACTTCCTGACTTTTTCTCCTGCAGTGGCTTTTGTTCTTTTCACCGTCCGTCCTCTTTTTGTCTCCTTCTTCCAAACTTTTGCATTTATTAGTGGCGTTACAGACGCTGGCCGACAACTTTAAATGTCATCGTCGTCCAGACTGTTATTTTCTAACAGCCTAATGTTTATTGCGAACTCCAGGATTGAAATGCAGCGGCTATTTGTTGTGTAAAGTCCTGTCTAAGTTGTTATCTACTACAGTTCCAAACCAGAGATTTAATAAAAGCTGTTGCACCATTAAAAATGTGAGAAACGTCTGAGCTAGTAAAGATTTTATAGCCATGTTGCTGTGGAATTGATTGCGCTCCAACCACAAGCAATCTGCTCTGTAAACACAAAGTCACTGCAGTGTAATCACAAAGTGGAATATAACGTACAAAATAAAAGTTTTGTTGGGAGCAAATCACATGTTAAACTTAATTGCCAATCAGCTGTAAATGTAAGTGTGACTTTGCATCTTATATGCATTGAGAAATCCATTGCATTTGAAAGAGAGACATCTTTGAAGATGAAAAGAAAAATATTCTCCTAAAGAAAACATCACAAAATACAGTACAATAAAGTAGTTTTTCCTCTTTCTAGTCGGAGGTTAACGTCAGAGAGGATGTTGCATCTTGTTAAGACTGATTTGTGTATATGTGTATACAAATGGGAGGGTATTGCCCAATTTAATTAATTGTCCACTCTGCAAAAGCACAGGACCACTGCTTCCTCCAATTGGCCTTGGCCCAGTGAACTGTACAGTCATGCAGTAGCGTATATATATATATAGACAGGAACAGCTCAAAGTGGAGGCAGCACCTTGATGGCTCAATGGGATTAATTGGGAACCATTTGGGAACCATTTGGGAACCATTTGCCACAAGCCAATCAAGATGAGACCAACTGGCAGTAGTGAGGGTATAGTTTTTATTAACTCGAGATCCCAGCTGGCAGCTTCTGAGGAAAAGATTTATTTTGCCCTTCAACTATTTCTGTTTTTCAACTCCTTCAGTTTTATCTTTCCCTTCAGGTTTCAACCAGGCAAACTATACCAGGACAGTTTAGATGGATCAAAAATATCTTATCATGACAGTTGAGTGGTGGTGGAAGACGTATTTCCACCAAAAGTACCTGGAACAAAAGGAGGATTCAAAACACCTGAATGGCTCGACTTATAGTAAGGAGACAGTTTTCAGAAGCTACTGCAAAAGATAGATTAGCTGAAATAACAAATCGGGTTAATCAACCAATCAGGAGTGTTCGTTGTTGCAAACCCATCCCACTACTGTAGGTTTCTATTGGAGGCTTTGAAAAAACTTATCATTAGATTTTAATGTCAGTAAAATTTTTCCAAAGGAGTTTCTGGTTTCAATTTCTAGTTTTAAGTCTTTTTCAAAACTTAACAATGTTAATTTAGCAATTTATGCTCCCATTTAGATTCAAATAGATGATAGGCATAGGGTTAAGCAATTGATTTACAGCGAGTACCGTCCAATGGGTGAAGGCTGCAGGTGTAGGTGGGCGTGCAGTGTCCTCAATCTCTTCTGGTCTATAAAAAACCTGATGGCACAAAATGTCAAACTCCAACCTTCAGAATGGCAGCTCACAAACCAGTGGGTGACGTCACGGTGGGCTGCTTGCTGGAGAAGTTCTTCGCTCCTGGGGAAAGTTGCTGCTCACAGGGCTTTCAAAGATGAAAGCTCCAAGATTCCTCCTTTTAGTTATTTTTGTTCATTTCTCTATCATGGGTTAGTGTGTGAAAAAAGGCCAAAAGAGCTCCTCTCCTTTGAACTGATCTCACAGGCATGGGAAGATGTGTCCCCAGTTGGTTGAAATGCTGTTAGATCACATGGTTTCTGATGTGCGTGAACCGGGTTCTGATCCGAGCTTCTGTTCTCTCACGCCTGCCCCCCCACACACAAAAAGAAAAAAGTCAGAATCTAGCCCTGACTGAGACTTTTTGAAATAAGGCCAATTATTCCGGGAATCATTTATTTATTCATCACCTCCACCAAAGAGGTTATGTCTTCACCACTTTCTTGTTTTTTTTTAGTTTGTATGTTGTGAGCAAGATTACACAAAAAGTACTTGTACCTGGAAACTAGATGGAAAGATGTGGATCTGGGTCGGGGAGGAACACTTTCTATTTTGGTGCTGATCCAACTCAAGGGGCAGATCCTGATCTTCTATCACAATTTTCATAGCTGTTTAAATTTGGCGTGGATCTGGGGGAGTGATTCAGAATCAGTTGAGACATTGTGGTAAGGTGTGGAAAGTCTCCAGACTCAATTACCCTCCTGATTGGGCAGGAAGAGCTACCAACTGTTTTGGTGATTAAACAACCAATCCATGACCAGCATGTTAGAGGTTGTGTATCCGTTTTTGCAGAGATATTATAAACTCTCCAGTTCCTTCTCTGCTTCTTCACGAACATTCAACCTCTCTCTCTCTCTCTCTCTCTGCATTCCTCTCCTCCTCCCTCTCTTCCTAATTCCTCCTCCGCCGTCCAGGAGGTGTCAGCTTATCAAACTCTCTCCGTCACTCACTCTCTCTCTCTGCGTTTCCCACTCCTCTCTCGTCCACAGTCCTGCCGTAATGAGTAAAGGTCAGTGTCTCCGCTCGCTCCCGCTGTGCCTGTCGGTGTTCATGTCTGTTACCGGCCCAACCTGCCCTGGCCTTTAGCCGCCGCCCTAATGAGCAGGAGGTGCAACGCTGCAACAGCTGGAGGAGGAAGAGCAACCGGAGCAGGAGGGGAAGAAGATCCAGTTAATTCCACCCGAGGGACACAGCATCTATTTTACAAACATAGATATCGTGTTAATGGGCGGATAGCAAATATCAAATCATGTTGGATTTGAAAGATTTACATATGTTGTTGACCACACTAAACTTTGAGTAGATGGTGGTGAATCTAGAATTAGAGAATAAGCTCCATTTTTAAATTCGTCGATAATAAAGATAGTTGCGATCAGGTCCCTGTCGATGTGCTGTAAACAAGGACACGTGATTTCTGCTGCAAGATGAAATGTCAAGTCGATGTGAAACAGTGTAAACAGAGAGAAACACTGTAGCTTCTCTTACTACAACAATATATTATTACTTTAAAGTAGTCGTGATGAGGGAACTTGGCTAATTTGGCTCCGTGGGTTGTAAAATTGATTTGTATCGGCCGTAAGTCAGCATGACATCACCTTGGCAAAGCAACCACAAGTGCTTAGGCTGGTGCGTGTGTGTGTGTGTGTCTGTGTGTGTGTGTGTGTGTGTGTGTGTGTGTGTGTGTGTGTGTGTGTGTGTGTGTGTGTGTGTGTGTGCTCTGTTGGGTATAAATCCCATCTGCTGTTCAGGCACCATGGATTTGCTTTGGCCTGACTCAGCACTTTATCTTAAACACGAGTACACGCACACACACACACACACACACACAAACGCACACACACGCAAGCACACACACTTCTCAGTATTCAAAAGTGTCATTATCTCGTCGCAGCCTTTTCCATCACCCCCGATGTTTCTTCATAATCAGGTTCTGTCATAGCTCTACCTGCTCTCTCTCTTTCTCTCACACACACACACACGCACACACACAAACACACACAGTGACAAACACACAAACACACACAGACACGGGCACACACACATCTGTATGAGTTGTCTTTGTGTCTTTGCAGATGTTATTGTGTGTCAGTCCCTCCTTCCCATCTGTTCTCTCTCCAGAACACCTTCTCCGTCAGGTTCAGTAAATATAACCCGTCCTAAGAATAGTGTTGAAAGTAGTGTTCATCTTTTTGACTTATTTCCTGTTCAGAACAGAACTTCTCCGTCGGGTTGTATCAAGCTGAGACTTTTCTCTGTTTGAATCAAGTTGTTCTGTTCATTCTGGGGCTTTTTCCTGATCTGTAAGCTTTTTATTTACTTTAATTTACTTCAGCTTTTGAGAATATTACTTTAAATTTAAATTTAACCCAAAACGATGTAATGTACATTTTAAGATTAGATTTGCAAATATCTAGGTATAAATTATTCATAGTTTATTTTTGACTTTAATAATAACAAATGTATATTTTACGGCACTTTTCTTAAAACCCAAGGACACGTTACAATACATCAAATATCAGGAGACACAAACACCCATCAATAAAACATGTGTTACATGAAAATAGTTATAAAACCAAGTTTAAAATCAAGATGTTTAAAACGTGAGTGAAGTAAGTAAAAGTCAGATTTTAAAAAGGGTTTTTGCAGCAAAGGATTCTGGTTCTTATCTCATCTGCACATTTTCCCACTTTTTCTCTTCACATTTTGCACATTTGCATAAACTTATTCTCAAAAGAAAACTCAGCTCTTTGGTTCCCGGGGATGTAACATCACAGTAAATAATTCTCTCCATGTCAAAAACACGTCTATGCAGCAGAAATGTGCCTAATAACACAACAGGCCATAATTGGAATTCTAAAAATATTACATTTACTGTTATTTATTGACGTGATACCACCAGTGACAAATTGCCAATAAAAATGAGGGATTCTGTCCTTGATCGTGTGTTTTTTCCTTTTAAATAAGGAGCTGTGTATTTAGTCTGATGATGGAGCTGAAGTGTTGAACTTGCCTCAGGATAAATGTTGATGGATCGTTCTGCTTCACAGCCAGAATTAAAAACTTAGCAAAGAAAGTAGTTGTAATATAATCCACTTCACTGCTCGGCCTCCAGGTAGTTCACACTGTTTGTAAATCACACTGAATAAATAAATGTTCATACATTTTTAATTAAATGTTACAAATGTGCAAATACACAATTTCCACATTGACATATCTTCCTTTTCCCCCCCACCCAACGTGCTGATGTGACTATTTTTAGTGGACAGTGTGAACTCGGAGTCGGTTCGTCCCTCACACCCCTGGACGTGTCCTCCAGCTGCCGACCACAGCTGGGACGGAACGGGGCCAGAGAACATGGGACATGTGTCCTCTCTGCAAATCACTGCTGAAAACACTCTTAAATCTGATCAGGCTCACATCGTGTTGTTGAACGAGCTGGATGTATATTCATTTTTACTCCCCTCACCCTTGTCTTCTTCGTTGTCCCTTTAAAAATGTCTAGACCCATCTTTCAACTTAGTCGTGGGTTCGTAAAATACAAAATGAAATACCACCCTGCTGCTCCACAGTTAAACCTGTCTCCCTGAAGTGTTTTAACTCAAATATAACTCACCTAACATCTTCGATAATGAGGATTATTATTTATCATCTTGAAACCCGGGGAGGTGCTTGACATTCTGCAGGGTTTTAAATCCAGGGAGCATAAAAATGGACTTAAATCAAATCCAGAATGTGGATAAACTACATTTATATTTACAGTGTATTTCGTGGCTTTACGATTTGAAGCTGTTCTCTCTGAATGTGCTGAGTTCTAATACCTGGGGACTCGCTGTTTGTATTCCTGAGCAAACTCCTCACCACAGATCAATCAGGGCACATCACTTCAAATTCACAGCCTCATTTCAGGAAGATTGAAATGTAATGAATCACATTTCACTCCTGTGATTTTTCTCTTGATCCTCGCTCGCTCTTCTCTCACCTCGGCCAGCCTCTGCCCCCCCCCTCTCCGTCACACACACATCCACCTACACACGCTCAGACTCACACACATTATTGTATTATAGATATACATGCAGTTTTTTTTGTGTGTCTGTCCTCCCTGCAGGAGCCGGAGGTTGGTCTCCTCTCGCCTCCGACAGAAACCAGTGGCTGGAGGTGGACTTGGAGAGGCGGACCCAAATCACAGCTGTCGCCACGCAGGGACGATACGGCAGCTCTGATTGGCTGACGGCCTACCTGTTGATGTTCAGCGACACGGGACACAACTGGAGACAACACCGACAGGAGGACAGCTTGGGGGTAACTGTCCTGCAACGATTAACCAATATACAAAATGCACTGATGATGGTTTGATGAACAACTTTTGGTGTTTTACTCGTCTCCTCTCTCACAAAGATTGGAAGGCGAAGGTTTGTCGGTGATGCGTTCAGGTATTTGCGACCGAGAGCTGTTTGGATTTGTTGTGAAATTAACCCGAGGTCATGCTTTCCTTATATAAATGAGCTGAAACACACCTATTCTTATTGGAGGTGTGGTTCTTTGTGTGGTGTGGACCCCCTGTGGTTAAAGGCCCCTTGTTTAGTTGAAAACCTCCAGTAATACACCGTGTGTGTCGCTGTCTGGATGAAGACACAACCCGGAACATCAGTGTCAAACAACAACGTGCATATTAAAAGCTCTGAACAGCTTAAGGCTCCGGGTGCAGTGCAGCTCAACGCTGAGGTTCATTGAAGTTAAAATACATTTGGCCTCACTGTCACAGATACAATTTACATTATCTGCGGGGACGGTTCTGCCTGCAGCAGCAAACCCACTCACCAGGAGCCTTTCACTCTTTATTAAAAATGGATGGAACAATGAAAGGAACCTGGGCCGGGTGGTGTCGACTGCATGGAGCTGCTGTCAAACAGTTTAACCTCTGCTGACAGGAGGCTGGTGCTGCTGCTGCTCACACTGCCTGCCGCACAGAGAGAGTCACAGGTCTGATTCCTGCAGCAGTGAAGGTGTCCATCAGCCGTCTCCGAGCAAGTCGCTCGTTCATTGTGAGCCGGTCTCCATAAGTGTCAGCTCAGTGCCTAAAATGTAAATGTGAGGGAGGAATCTGTGAGACGTGCATCCAATGATTTACATATTCTGTAGGGCAGCTGATGTATTCAGGCCTCAGAACAGGAACTGGGGAGAAACTCTCGGCTGAGCCTGTTCCTACCCAACTGAATACGTTCCCCTGCGTTTTTCTCTCATTACTTTCCCGCATTTTTACATCATTTCTTTAAAACCAGTGCACGTCTAATTTCCCATGAAGAGGGAGAATGACTTATCACCAGCGAGCAAACGAACTGCGTGTCATCCTGATAGGACGCCACGCAGGCCTCCGCAGACTGAACACCATTAGACACGATTCAGAGGCAGTGGAGCGTCTCCTCCCTCCGTCATGGAAGACGGTGCACTCCTCTTGTTACAGGATCAGCCCGGAGAGCAGCTTGTGATTCAGATTTGACAGGAGACGATTTTCTCTCGGTGAAGGGTGCGAGCGCCGCGGAGCCGAGCCTGCGAGTCATCACAGAGAAATAGGGAAGAGAGCAGCCCCCCCCGAAACTTGTTGATTTTACACCCAGCATGAAAGGTGATAAACCCAGATCAGCTCCGAGTGCTTTTGAAGCTGGGTCTATTAGTCAGGCCGGCTTAGTGTGTCTGTTAGGGAGGAGATTTGCAGAAATAGCTGTATCACACACACAGAGTCACTGACTCCTGAGCTCACAGGCTCCGGCTTTCTCCTTCTGCTGTCAAGTGGTGGAAAGTCATTTACTATACAGGGAGATTTAAAGGTTTTCTATGTGTTAAATGAGTACTTATATCGGCCGCTACTTTATCTTTCTACTTCATAACGTTCCAAAGACAAATATATTTTGTATGTATTTATTAGAGAACTATAGCTCATAGTTAATTAAAATATCCTTTACGTATAAAACACTGAATTAGTTTATGAAACACAATACATTTTTACATATCATCAGTTTTATAAGGAGAAACTAGATGGGTTACTTGTCTCATGAATATAACCAAGTACATTTACTTCATTACTGAACTTTTCTTGAGTACTTCCATGACTTCTACTCCAAAACATTGTACTTTTTACTTTGCAAATTTATTTTGTTGTTTAGAAGCAACAAAACTTTTTTAAGCTCTATGTCCAAATGTTAAATTACTCAAAGGCAGAATGTAAATGACTTTGTAAAGTGTCACCATGTCGCTCGTGCCCTCGTCCTCAGTTCAGCTCCGTTCGATTCCCTGTGCTTTATTGGCGTGAATGTCAGGTGAACAATATTGCCAAAACGTCAAGGATAATTCTGTTCAATAATGAGATGGGGGGAGAAAAAAAGGAAAAGCTTGTCGGAGGGCTACTCATATTTCAAAAGATGCTCAGGCGAGTAAATGAGATGCCGCTCTCCTCAGCCTCCTCGGCAGGAAGCAGCCATTTGTTGAGCTTAACGCTCGGCTGCCCGGCCGGCTCCGCCTGCACAGCTCTGAAGACACAGCTCACATCACGATCATGCAGCAGCAGGAGAGACAAGTTCAGCTGCACAGCCACGTCGGTACACATTCAGCAGACACACACATAAACACACTCACAACTTCTCCAGGACTCCAGAGGACATAACTGACTTTCATTACCTTCCCAGAGACTTACTCTAATCTTAACCATAACTACCACTTTTCTAGCTCTAACCCTTAAAGGGGTGGTTCACCTAAAAATGAATATGGCGATGGAGAATTTTTGTGTTTGAGTCCATAAAAAACTTTTGGAGTTTCAGGGGTAAACGGCGACGGAGCCAAATCAAATATAATTGAAGTAAAAGGCGACCACCAAAAAAATAATAACACAGAAAATAACATAACATGGATCCATATGGCTCCTGTGGTGTCATCCAAGTTTCCGTAAGCCCCGACATTCATGTTGGATTCCAAATGGCGTCATTTACACCAACTGTTTATTCTAGATGTCCTCTGTGATCCACGTACACACGCAGCCCCGGAGGAGGATAGCAGCATTTTAATTTGCTTGCAATCATAACCAGATAGTGGTTATAATAGAGATTAGCTCAAATGACATCTGGCCCTAAAACTAGACAACAAGTATCACTGTTTGTGTTTTGTGCGGAGAAACGGATTAAGAAGAATGGAGGACAGACTCTTTGCCTGGACATCTGCTTTCTTCACCTTCAAAATATTGTCCCTTACCCCCAGATGTCAATTCATCATCGGACAGTAACCTTAACTCTTACCATGATCTTGACCTAAAACCAACCCTAACGTAATCATCCCTCAACCTTAAAACATGTCTTCACCTTCATTGTAATGATGCACCATATGCTGAGCTGCGTTTTGTCCCCATAAGGAAGATAGGTCCCCAGAATGTCAGTAATACCTGAACCACACACAAGGTAACATCTGAGACTCTCATACGCACAAACAAAAAAGCTAACGCAGATAGTTTTTATATTCTCCTTACAGAATTTAAGTGTTGCTCTGTGTGCGAACATTTTCCATCAACCCGAACAAAATCCCACTGGATTCCCACGAGCAGCTGATTGGGAAAATAGGAGCCATTAGTCTTTTAAGAGAGGCTGTGTGCGGAGACAGAAGAGGTCGCAGAGCTATTGATCATCGAGGAGAGGGAGAGGGGGAGGAGAGAGAGGGAGGGGGAGAGAGGAAAGGAGAGAGAGAGGGAGAGAGAGGGAGAGACATTATATGCAGTCAGGATCAATGGCCTCGGGGAGCTCAATGTCTGAAAATGCAAAAAAAGACTCTCAGGATCACAGAAGTTTTTCTCCACACGCACGCAGTAAATTTCAACACGAGCTTTTATTTCTAATGGATTTCTTTATCCACCTAATTTAATGTTTGTGTTGCAAAAAAAAGAAACGATCGTAGCTTTTAGCCTCGTGGAACTTCAGAAGAGAAAGAAGAACAAACAAAAGAGGTCGATTGATGAATCATGTGTAATAATTAGTCACGAACAAAACGAGCTGTTCTCTGCAGCAGCAACCGAGGGAAATGTTTTGATGTAAAAGTTTTTTTAAATTAACTCATAGTTCTGTGGTTCCAGGCGTTCCCGGGTAACAGCAATGCCGACACTGTGGTCCAGT
The DNA here is from genome assembly GCF_947347685.1 of Pleuronectes platessa. Taxonomy (NCBI): domain Eukaryota; kingdom Metazoa; phylum Chordata; class Actinopteri; order Pleuronectiformes; family Pleuronectidae; genus Pleuronectes; species Pleuronectes platessa. The sequence goes on from NC_070634.1 coordinate 24,331,103, forward strand.
ACAAACTGGATCAACCCGTCGTCGCTCGATACCTGCGCCTGGTCCCACTTGACTGGAACCCCACCGGACGGATTGGACTCCGACTGGAAGCATATGGATGTCGATACAGTGAGTTCCAGTATCTGCCTTAATCCAGGACTCCCTTTGTCAGGCTTGACTCGTGGGTCCATTATAGTAACAGCGTTCAAATATCTCAACAGGTCACTTTAAATCACTGACCTGTTGATGTAACACAGATGTGACTCTGCCAGATAAAGTTGAATGTTATATATAATCTTCCTGCTACTTGAACAAGGTGAAAACTAGCTGCTAAGACCCCTGAAGCTAAATGTCAAAGAGCTAAACTACCAGCAACTCATCCAGTGAGATTAGTAAACGTCTAATGAAGATCTTCCTCCTCCTGCTCCGTGTCGTCTTGCAGCTTCTGACGTGGTGAACTTCGACGGCAGCAGCAGCCTGGTGTTCCGGCTCAGCGCTCGGCCGAGCCGCTCAGCCACGGAGTCGATCTCTCTGAAGTTCAAAACCATGAGGAACTCCGGGACGCTGCTCCACGCCGAGGGACAGAGAGATCACAGCCTCACTCTGGTGTTGGAGAAAGGACGACTGCTGCTCTATCACCAGCAAGGTACGACATGAATCCTTCACCATGTTGCTCTGGTAAAAACCTGCTGAATTCACGTGTTCCAGCAGAACTTGCTCCTCGAGCAAGGCCCTCGACACCAGCTGCTCCAGTGGGGCGGCTCTGTGGTTTTATTATGAAGCCTCCGGGTGTGGATGTGTGTGATTGTGAAGAAGAATGTTTGGTTTTCTTTTTCATTTATGTTTAAAGGAGACATATGATTTTTTTTTTTACAGCCAGAGGGCAGAGTCTTTATGTGTTTGTGTTGTCCATCCGTCGGTCCTGAGAACACAATGTCTCAAGAATGTCTGGTGGGGATTTATACAAATCTGGTACAAAAGGTTCAGTTGGATTTATAGATTAACTGTTTTCTTTGCTGGTCAACGGTCACGGTCACTGGGACAGAACACATCTTTGAATCTGTATCCTTAAAGAGACAGTAGTTGAAACCTAGAGTTTCAGATAGAGGCTGTAAAGAGGAGCTACAGTGGAAAGTTGTGTGTTTTCTGAACATTAGAGCTCGTAAACATTTTAAATTTACAATCCAAACTTAAAGTTATCAACCTCAATACGAGGAGAATCTGTCTCCTTCAGTTTGGACAAAAAACAGCAGCAGTCTACTTCCTGTGCACAGTGACAGGAATTTGTTTTTAAGTTGTCTTTTTTAAATCATTCAATATATTTGAGAGTTTCTTCCTGATGACTCTGCTCTGTGGCTCCGTCTGTGCATTCATTGGGCTTTTACTGTTCATTACTGTGAGTAAATGTCAGCTAAAGGCCTGAACTCAACCGTGCAGTGTAATTATGCACTCATCCAGACTCCAGAGCCTCCACCACTCAACACAGGGAGTTTAATATTCACTACGTCTCTGTCCCCACAATGAAACAGGTGGATCTTCAAGCCGGCTTCGTCCATCTGCTACTTTACTCATACATGTTTGTCACACGAGATTTTGAGGACAACTCAGGAGAACTTAGCTTCTTGATGAGCTCACTTCAGGGTTTTTCTTGTTTGTGCGAAAGTTTCAAACAATATTTCAGATGAAATAACTCAGACTTTGAAGAAGAAACTTGGAGAAAAGTCACATTTCACCATTGCAGCCCTGCAGACACGAGTCTCGGTCTCTACATGTTGAGTGATTGTGAAGGACGACAGCATCATTTGTTGGGGGCAAGAAGTTTCTCCTTTCATTTCCTTTCCCCCACTTTGCTTCAATCAACCGGATCTCTCTCTCTCTCTCTCTCTTTCTTTCTCGCTCTGGTTCTCTCGCAGCTTGACTCCCTCTCTCATATTCTCTCTCTCTTAATCTATGATGGATGTGAGCAACATGTGTTAACGATGAACTCTGAGGGAACACGTGGGTCCAGCACAGCACAACATGATCAATGGCCTGTGTGGAGGAAACGTGAGTGTGTGTGTGTGTGTGTGTGTGTGTGTGTGTGTGTGTGTGTGTGTGTGTGTGTGTCTGTGTGAGGTTAAACCTGAGGTGTTGTTGGGCTGCCAGGCAGTGGTAGTATCACCATATGGTAAACCTCTCATCGCCGGTGCCATCTGGCTGCTCCAGTACTCTGCTCAGTTTCCATTCCTTCATTAAGGGCTGAAGGCTTTTCTATAATGTTAAAATCATTACACTCTGGGAACATCTAAAATATTTTCTCAGGCATAAACAGGTTTTCTTCACTTAATGAAGTTATATTTCAAACGTGGACGGACTGTTGATAATTAATCCTTAAAGTTCACTCTGCTTTTTATGTTGGAATATTTGGGGTAAATCAACCATTCCTGCTAAAACCAGGCCTCATTCAGTTCATTCAGAAAATCCTTTTTTCCCTACTTTGTTTTGTTAGACTTATGTGGCTCTGGAGGTAGAACGGGATGTCCATTAGCAAGAGGGTTGATGGTTCGATCCCCAGCTCCTCGAAGACTCCAGGACACAGATTGTGAATAAAAGGCAGATAGTGGAAAAAGCTCTTTATAAATGTAGTACATTTACTCTGTGTGGAGGTTTCTGACACTAGAGGGGTTTCAAATCATCGTCTATTTGTAATAGAGTCACACAACTAGATAAACAGTCATGGCCTTGTGAACACACAGGTGCACACAGACACACAATTGCCCACATTAGTGCTGGACCTCTGTAAGAAGGCTCACTCAGTTCTTGGCACATTTCATTATGTGAAAATGTGGAAAGGTTAAAGTGTGCGACCATCATTACGGGAATGACCTGAGTTATAATTGTGTGCAGTGGCAGGGAACCGAAATCTGCCACACGCCGACATGTTGGCATTTTGTTTTGGGCGGTTTGAGGAACGAGGGCATTATATTTGCTGGACAGTTATAATATTGCGGCTGTATATTCACATATCTCACTGATGTGGAGATGAAGGTCTGAGTGAGGCTCCTATTAAAAAGTCTGAACCGCTCACTTCTACATGTGCACTTCAATTCATGCACACTTACTCTTAAAAAACATTATCCCCCATAATGTAAATGTATGGTTGTATTTTTAAATTTAATGCTGCAGCGTATTTTCTTCTTTCTTTTAATATTACGATATTTTGTCGTAAAATTATGACTTAATTCTATAAACACTATTCTATAATACTCTGTCATACTTTTATCATTATTATTGTGATATTACAACTTCCTTCTTAATTACAACTTTTTCTTGTAATATTACGCCATCTCTGAATAATTCATTTTTTAATAAGGCCCTAATACTGTGGTATTAAAGCAGAGATTAAAAAGTTCCTAAACTATTTTAATTTTGAAGTTAAGCAAAGTGTTACACTCTCTCTCTCTCTCTCTCTCTCTCTCTCTCTCTCTCTCTCTCTCTCTCTCTCTCTCTCTCTCTGCTGTCTTCCATCCTTCACAATTGTCGTGACCTCCCTCTGTCACTCCCTCTCTGAATATTGTCCCTTATATTCCCCAAACTTTGGGAAACGGTAGAGGAATATGAATTCCTCCCCGGTGGTTTGGTCTGGTGTCTGTCAGCCACAGAGCGGCGTCGTCTGCCGGAGCCGTCAGTCTGACGCCAGCTCCCTGAGTGACGCCTGTCACGTCTCCCCTCCAGACCCGAGCTAATAGTCAACAAAGAGCTCCCAAAACTCTGGGTCGCAAAAGTAAACATGTCTAATGGAGCAGAACCAAGGCTGAGCGGTGATGATCCGGCAATACGGCCAACCCTGATGCTGCACCTCCATCTCACTGCTGTCACTGCACCTCTCTCTCTGTGGCTCCCTTCCTCCGGCTGCCCTCTATCTTTCCATTCCTGCCTTTTCTATTTTCTTCTCTTTCCATTGTTATTTATCACAGTCTCTCCCACACGTCGTCCCAATTCTGGCCCTGCTACTTCTCTTTTTCAATTGCACGCTCTTTATCTTTCTCTCTACTCTCTCTCCATGTTTCTCCACACGGCCTCTTTACTCTCCCAGGAGCTTGCAGTCGGTAGACAGGGTAATTTAGATCAATAGCTCGGAGCATCCAGCCTGAGCCACAGCATGCTCCTCCACAGTCAGAGGAGAGGAGAGGACAGGAGAGGACAGGAGAGGACAGGAGACGAGAGGGTAGGACGCAAGAGGAGAAGAGAGGAGAGGTTTTTGGTTTTTCAAAGACCATTTATTTTCTATTCCCAGGAACAACTACACTTCTTACTTCAAACACCAGCTGTAAGACTCAACCAAGCAGGGTTATTAAATAATACATATAGTCTCTTTAAGATATATACACACACATATGTACACACGCATTTACATTCCCATTCACACATCCATACAAACTGTAGTATCTCACATTACAGGTTAATATTTAGTTCCCCGTCCTCCCCAAGGGTGCATAAAATCCCCCCAACAGCCCATATACGACTGAATGTCATCACATTGTCCATCATTTTGTAGTAGGCATGTTCTACTTTTAGCCTGGATTTCAACAATCCAACCAGCATTGGGGCCGGATGCACGCTACCAGTGTCCAGTGCCTTGTTCCTGCGTGTTAGCCAAATGGCTAGCTTTGCAGAACCAGAGACAAAGTTTAACAGGTTTTGTACAGCTTTTTCCTTTACAGAATATTTCGGACCATAAATGAACAAACCAAATGAAAATACCTCTCCCAGGCCCTGAAACCACCCTTTCAACACATTAAAGAGTTCTTCCAGCCGTGGACACTGAACAAATAAATGCTCCAGTGTCTCAGCTTGGGAGCAGAACGTACACCCCTCCCCCAGCTCCGGATCAAGGTGCGCTCTGTATCTGTTTGTAGCTATCGCCTTGTGCACTACCCTCCACTGGAGGTCTGCTGTCCGTTTTTCAATGGGTAACTTGTACAAGGACCGCCAGCTGCCTTTCGGGGAAGCACCTGGCTCCAACAGCCCAGTCCACCTCGACTCTCTCATCCCTTCCAGAGAGTGCAAATTACGAACCTTCACACAGGTCTGGTAGACAGCCTTTTTTCCTACAGTCTGAAAGCTGTCCAGGTGGGGAGTAGGGAAGGACAACAGCTGACCACCCCTCTCCTGCCACTCCCCTACAGCTGGGCTGATGGATAAGGAGGGGAAACTGTATTTTGAGTCATCACTCCACTGGTCACAGAGAGCATTGTTTCTTGCAAAGACTGTCATGGTTTGCGGCAGTGCGGCACAGACCTCCTCTAACACTTTGTTGATCAGTCTTGTAGACCTGATGTTGCTTCTCTCTCTCAGGGTATCCACTGATGCTGCTGTCATCCTTATTAGGTGGCCCAGTTTGGTGCATCCAGCTCGTCTGAGGTTGTCTCTGAGGCTGGCAGACTGCAGTGTTTCCGACCTCATAAAGTCATTGAAGAACAGCGGTTCCTCAAACAGCCACAAACCAGGTGTTATATTGTTTACTCGTCTGGCACGAAAAATCTGCCAAGCCTCTAACATTGATTTGTAAAACGGGGTCAGCCCGGTGAGATCCATGTCCTCCGATCTTAATAGGAAGAGATGTTTATCGTAGCCTAATCTTCCGGCTCTCCTCAGCAACAGACGTGCTGCATCAACCCATCTCGGGCCACAATTGTATAGAAGTCTTTGTGCTGCCCGAAGCCGGAAAGCGGCAATTTTGGACTGGATATCCACCAGTCCCTGCCCTCCTTCGACCACCGGCAGATAGAGGACTGCTGCCCTAACCCAGTGCTTTCCAGACCAGAAGAAATCCAGTATGGCTCTTTGTAGTTCCTCAATTAGTCCTCTTGGTGGCGTCAGAGCCGTAAGCCTGTGCCAGAGAGTCGAGGCAACCAGACTGCCAGCAACCAAAGCTCTTCCCCTATACGATAGCTGGGGTAGCAACCATTTCCACTTAGACAACCGAGCACACACCTTCTCCTTCACACCCTCCCAGTTGTTTTTTTGAAACCCGTCGCTACCCAAAAATACACCCAAAACTCTTAACCCCTCTTTCCCCCACTCAAGACCACCAGGCAGACCTGGTATTGCCTGACCTCTCCACTGACCCACCAACAAAGCCTCACTTTTTTCCCAGTTCACCCATGCAGAGGAAGCCTTACAATACAATGAAAGTGCTTTTTGTACAGTAAGTACATCCTGTTGATTTGAGACAAACACATTTACATCATCCGCATACGCCGAGACTATGACGGAATTCCCAGGATCTTGGAAACCAGGCAGCGAGAGGCCACTGACCTTATCCCTCAACCTGCAAAGTAAGGGCTCGATGGCCAGACTGTATAGTTGCCCGGAGATTGGACAGCCTTGTCGTATCCCCCGCTGTACATTGATTGGTCTACTCAGCCCTGTCCCCATCTTGATCATGCATTTTGCACCATTATATAATAGGCTGAGCCACGCAATAAACCCATCACCTACACCAAAAGCTCTTAATGTGTCAAATAAATACGAGTGATCGACCCTATCAAAGGCTTTCTCCTGATCTAGCGACACAATTCCACAGTCCAACTCATACTTTTTACATAAATCAATAACATCTCTTAAAAGAAAAATATTATCCATAATTGTCCGATCTGGTATGCAGTAAGTTTGGTCTTTGTGGACAATCGTCTCCAAATTGTTTTTAAGTCTATTGGCTAGGGCTTTTGAAAGCACCTTGTAGTCCGCGCATAGGAGAGCAACGGGCCTCCAGTTTTTAAGTAAGGCCAAATCTTCTTTTTTTGGCAGTAGGGAAATTACCGCTCGCTGACACGAGACAGGAAGTGAACCTGTTCTCATGCATTCCAAAAAGACGCCATGCAGGTCCGGACCAATGATGCTCCAGAATCTCCTAAGCAGCTCATTGGAGAGACCATCAACTCCTGGCGCTCGTCCTGCTGCCATCTGGTTCACCGCTTCTGTCAGCTCCTGCAGAGTTAGCTCAGAGTCGAGGGCAGTTTTCTCGTTATGGCTGAGCTGCGGTAGTCCCTGCAGCAGCTCCTCACGGGACTCCATGCAGCAACTTTCCGCTCCAAACAGGTCGTTGTAGAAAGCTGACGCCTGGCTCCTCATCTGGCCTGGACAGGTGGTTATTCCGCCCCCCGGGAGTCTAAGGCAAGTAAGCTGTCTTCTCTGGGCAGCTGATCTCTCAAGATCGAAAAAGAAAGCAGTTGGTGCATCCATGTCTGTTAGGTTAAGCATCCGGGACCTTACGAGAGCTCCCTTAACCCTCTCCTGCAGGTATGAGCTCAATTTCAATTTTTTTTCCTTCAGTGATGTTTGACCTGTGGTGGAATCTGCAACTAAGCCCTCCTCTATGTTTGTGATGCTAGCCTCTAGTTCCTGAATGACTGTTTTAGCTGTGGTAGTGGAGTACGATGTGTACTGTTGGCAAAACACGCGAATTTGTGCTTTACCTATCTCCCACCAGAGCTTTAAAGAAATGAAGTCTGTTTTTTTGTTTTTCCACTGCTGCCAAAAGAACTCAAAAGCCTGACAGAACGCAGTGTCTTGCAGCAGTTTGTTATTAAAACACCAGTAGGATTTAACCCTCTCCCCTGGTGAAATTACTAACTCTATGCTAATCAGATGATGGTCTGTGAAACCCACCGGGCTAATGATGCTTTGACTTAGTCTGGCTTGAAGGTTTTGGGATATAAGCAACATGTCCAGACTGGCTGCAGTCACCCTGTTTTCTCTGACCCTCATCCATGTATATTGCCTGGCTTGTGGATGCTTTATCCTACAGGTGTCAACCAGATCTTGCTGATTAATGAGACTGTTAAGGGTCTGCGATGACTGGGGGTGAGGTTCCTCACTGGTCCGGTCCACAGTAAAGTCTATGGTACAATTGAAATCACCACCGACAATTATCTGATCCTGCTGATAGTTTTTAAGTTTGTTTTCTAGTAACTTAAAAAAGCGTACTCTCTCTGCACCTTGACGTGCATAGACGTTCACAAAAACCAGCACTGTATTTTCTGTTTCTGCCTTTACTAATAACAATCGCCCCTTCACTAATTCTGAAACGGATAAGATGGTTGCATTTATTGTTTTGGTGAACATTACAGCTACTCCTGCAATGAAGTTGGAGCCATGGCTTAAGGCATGAGGACCCCTCCACCATAAACCCCAGTCTACTTCATCACTCGATGTTGTGTGTGTCTCCTGCAGAAATAACACATCAATGTGTTTTTGAGCCGAGATCTCCGCTATTACAGCTCTTTTTTTACTTTCTCTTCCCCCGTTAATGTTGAGTGAACCTATTTTTAATTTCCTCATAGAAAAGTCAGAGCAGAAAATAAACAAGAAAGGTACAGAAAACAGTGAAGGAGAAAACACCAAGTGATGCATGATTATCTTGACCTGCTCCTCGTCGTTCTCGTTGTTTGTCCTTTAGCCTCTTTCCTCAGGGTTGTCATATGTTTTTTCAGATGGAAGCGTTTCTTCTCGTCGAGCTGATCCATCCCATACTGTCTTTTCAGAACAGCCACAGTTCTAATAAATTTTTCTATATCGTCAAAATATTCTTCCACTTTAGCTACCCTCCCGTAGGTTTGGTCGAGAAAGATGTTTATATCTTCTAAAGTGTAGAGGGAGATATCTCTAGCTGGGGTCCCAAAAGATGCTACACTCTCTAGATCTGATTCCTCCTCCATCTCTCCACCTGCAGCCTGACTGACTGACAGACTCTGTCCCTCATCGTTGTTCACACAGTGCTCTGTGGCATCTGAGGAGCCTGCCTCATCAACATGTGACATTTCTGCCGCTGCAGACTGGGAGGGTTTCTCTACGTCCTCAGACACACGTAGTTTCTTTGACAGGCTCTGCCCCTCTGACTTCTCTGCTTCAGGCTGTGCAACGTCCCCCCCACTCACGGGATCACCGCCACTCAAGGCTCTGCCGCGGGTGGCTTTTGCCGCTCCAGCGCGAGGAGCGTCCGCCGCTGCTTCAGCGCTCGGAGCTGCCTCGGCCCCTGAGCCGCTGTGTGCAGCCGCTGGTTCAGCGCTCGGCGCTGCCGCGGCCCCTGAGCCGCTGTGTGCCGCTGGTTCGGTGCTCGGAGCTGCCGCGGCCCCTGAGCCGCTGTGTGCCGCTGGTTCGGTGCTCGGAGCTGCCGCGGCCCCTGAGCCACTGTGTGCCGCTGGTTCGGTGCTCGGAGCTGCCGCGACCCCTGAGCCACTGTGTGCCGCTGGTTCGGCGCTATGCGCACCTACCGCCTCTCCGGGCCGCTGATGATGCGGACACGAGGAGCGTTTGTGCCCCACGTCCCCGCATTCAAAGCACTTGAAGCTCCCGGAGCTGGCGTACACCATGTAGTACCCGTCCCCGTGCTTCACTCTGAAGGAGACCTCCAGAGTGTTCGTGGGGGATTTCAAGAACATAAATGCCTGCCGTCTCAGGGACTGTACATGTCTCAGTTTGGGATCCTTGCAACCTAAATTGAGCGTTCTGAAACCGCTCGAAAATTTACCGAATCTGCTCAGTTCGGATTTTAAGATATCGTTTGAAATAAAAGGCGGAACTCCGGAAACCGTGATCCGGGTTGCGGGGACCGACAGCGGGTTCACCTGCACGAAGCCGTCCCTAATAAACACTCCACTCGCAATCAGCTGGTGCACCTGTGGTTCCTCCTTGAGAAATACCACCACCGCTTTGCTCATTCTGGAGGCATAAACTACATTATCGTGTCCCACCTGTTCTCCAACAGCCAGCAGGACCTCCTCCACCCTAACGTTGTCCCCCGGCGGGACTATCCTAACTCCCTGCCGGAGTGACGGAGGTGGCGTCTCCGTGGACGCCACTCCTCCAGAGACCCCCGACAAACCCGCGGTCTCTCGGTTGTTACTTGTAAACGATATTAAAGAAAAAAGCTTACCTCCTCATGCAGACATGAAAAGAGAAAGAATCCAGAGGAATACCGGTGAAACAGGCAAACCCAGTACAATTTCAAATTCTCCGCGCCACTCACGCTTCCACCACCACCACTCACTCACACCGGAAACGGAAAGAGAGGAGAGGACACGAGAGGAGAAGAGAGGACAGGAGAGGACAGGAAACGAGAGGGGAGGACACGAGAAGAGAAGAGAGGAAAGGCCACGACAGGAGAGAAGAGGACAGGAAACGAGAGGAGGGGAGAAGAGAGGACACGAGAGGACAGATAACGAAAGGAGAGGAGAGAGGAGGACAGGAAACGAGAGGAGGGGAGAGGAGAAGAGAAGAGATGACACAAGAGGACAGATAACGAGAGGGGAGGAGAGGGGAGAAGAGGACAGGAAACAATAGGAGAGGAGAAGAAACGTGTGGAGAGGAGAGGAGAGGAGAGGAACAAGTGGAGAGCATAGAGAGGAAGAGGAGAGGAGAAAAAACAAGTGGAGGAAACGATAGGAGAGGCAAGGAGATGAAAGGAAACAGGAGGAGAGGAGAGGATAGTAGAGGAAGATAATAAGCTGAAGATGTAGATGTATTATCTCCCTCGCACGGTGTGAGAGATGCTCTGAGACGCTTCATAATTACCTCTCAGCCTGATCCTGTCGCAGTGAGGCATGTTTCCTTCTGAGGAAAACAAGCAGGCGTAGACCTCTACATGGATAATGAAGGGTGTCACTGAGCATCAGGGACGTGTGTAACCCAAACATAAAGATTTCACACACAGCAAATGTGTTTCATGTCGGCGAGTAACGCTCATTAGCATAATAATGAATGTCTGAATGAAAGAGACAAACGGACGGAGACGCAGTGAGACAGTGAGACAGTCGCACCCTCTCTCTCCGTCTGTGTCCAAGCTGAAGTAAATTGGCTGCTTCATTAAGATTTATGTCCACTGTTCAAAACCGTCTCATTTCCTTTCCTGCTTTACATTTATCAAAACGTCAGTTTCCTGTAATGAAGTCCACTGCTTCGTAATTCAGTTCCGAGGATGCAACACGCAGCAGTAAACACACAGAGGGCTGCTGCTGCTCTGCTGCTGCTCTGGACGCTGCTCTGGATGCATGGCGTTAAGAGTTGCAGACTAAATTAGGATGGCATCAAAGAGGCATGCTGGGTAAGCTGCATGGCGAGCGGAAGCCTGTCTTTTATCTGTATTCTCAGTAATGAGGACGTGCTATAGGTCGGTTCGCCGGTGGCTGGTTGTGTTTTTCTTTGCTGTATTTTAAAGCAAACAGAACATCAGCGCGATCACAAAGGTTTGTCGCTAATCGCTCAGAGCAACAACACCTCCTCCTCCGGCGCTCTGGAAAAGAGAACGACTCTCTCCGGACAGACTCTGCCAGTTGGCTCAGAACACACGAGGCCATGAGGTGCAGTGATTACCGCTCCCTCCGTCCCACTTAGTGTATGAGGATGTACAGTGAGGCTCCAGGAGCTCCTGCTGTAAACGGCCTCAGAAGAGTCTTCAGTCGGCAGCCTGGCTGTTTCCAGAGCAGCCAGGAACACAGGGAGCAAAGGGGGGGGCTCTGCCCTGCTGAATAATTTGTATCACAGTATTTAAGGAGTTTCACAGTCGCTGAGTCAAGAAGGCAAAAGTAAATGAGGTTTATCATCCTCGGAAAACAGAGAGAGAAACATGACTGTGTTTACATGGACGTCAATGATCTGACTGCACCTTATTCTGAATGAGATACTAATTTGATTATGATGTTTATGTTTGTATGAGTTACTATGTGGTTATGACCCATGTCAACATTACTTCCACTACGTTACATGTCAGACGCTTCCGCCAGAATTTAAAAACCCCAACCTGAAAGAGTTTAATGCACTATGCTGCCACGATAGCTTTTTGAGTGTCTCCTCCATGTTAATAGAGGGGACAAACTAAATAGTCAAAGTAGATAGATAGATAGATATATAGATAGATAGATAGATAGATAGATAGATAGATAGATAGATAGATAGATAGATAGATACTTTATTAATCCCGTGTGAAATTCAGATCATCCAGTAGCTTGTACACTTAACACATCACTGACATACAAACATAAATCACATACGGAGAACAAATTTACAGATACAGGAAATGGAATGCAATGATGTGATTGTGTCAGTGTCCAGTAGGAAAGTGTTATTGTGCTGCTGGAGTGGATAGTACAATAAAATATAAAATGTATATATATATATATATATAAAAACAGCAGAAACCTATAAATATCTAAATATATAAGAATATGTAGTGATAAAGTCTGTGCATGGGGCTAGTATAGCCAGTGAAGGGATTGGATAGTACAATAAATTATAAAATGTATATCTATAAAAACAGCAGAAAAAAAAAAATCTAAATATCTAAATATATAAGAATATGTAGTGGTATAGTCTGTGCATGGGGATAGTATAGCCAGTAAAGGGATGGACAGTGTGTTGTTATATAATAATGAGATGAGATGAGAAGAGAAGAGTAGAGAAGGGGAGGGCAGACTGAGATGGACTCATGCAGGGAAGACCCCCCCCCCAATATGCAGATTGTTGGTTGAAGTTTCAGGGTCCATGACGTCCATGTCAATATGTTTTTTTTTTTTTTTTCTTTAATGAAACCAATTAAGGGACAGACAGAGAGTGAGAGAGAGAGAGACGGGAAACAGATTTCCTCACCTCTCTGCTCTGTCTTTTTTTTTTGTACAGTTTGTTTCATGTTAATAATCTCATCTCCCTGCTGTGACTAAAGCTGTGAATGGGTTCGGGAAGGACATTATTTTTTTACAGCACGTGAGGCTGACGTCCTGAAACAATTATCACAGTCTGTCTCCTGACACCACCTGTCACTGTCGTCCTCCATAAACAGATCCAGAGCTCGAGCCTCGAGTCCTAATCGCAGACAGAATATGATGAAGCTGTCAGTGAGGGTTGACTCCTGGAAAGTGGAAATCTCTGTTCAACTCCTCACTTTAAAGACAAAGAGGTTCAGCGTGAGTCAGCTCACAGTGGACAGCTAAATCAAGACGTTAATGCTGGCTAACACAGCGGCGTTCCTTCCAGCCGGACAATAAAAACCACGGGATGATTACTTCCTCCTCGCAGGTTTAGCAGTCAATGAGATGAGGGATGAGAGAGTCGAAGAAGGAGGAAGAGGGAGGAAGAGGGCGGATGTTTTCATGAATGAAAGTTCAGTGTTTCTCTAATTGTTTGCTCTCCGACTTTGATTTCAGCATCGATTTCCCACATTCTCTCCCTGGCTCCACTTGTTCCAAACGTAAACAGCTATTCCTTGTGTATAGATTTGATAAAAGATATGGGACGTGGTGGTCGTTGGTTTCACAGTAAGAGGGTTCCTGGTTCGAATCCTGCCTTTCTGTGTGGACTTTGCTTGTGGTAAGGTTTTTTTTTCTGCAGTTACTTAATAATAATCTATCCATCCAGCCTGTTGTTAATTAAGTCCTGCGATGATTCTGCAGCTTCGTCACTTATCTCCTGCTCCGTCCTCCTCCTCCCTCCGGCGTACAGACGATACAGCCTCTCTAATGAGGGGGGTTGACCTCAGTGACCTTCTCCTCGTTTGGAGCAAAGATGAAAATATTCCTCCGAACCTGCGTCACTTCCGTTACTCGTTCTTGATCTGATAAATCCAGTGTGAATCTCTGACAGAAGCAAAACATATTTTAGAACGATGTCTTAAAGCATATTTTGGAGGACATGTGACCTTAAAGTGCTTTTGAGGTCGTTCGACTGCATCACATGAGAGTATTTCTATTTAAGATGGAGCCTTTTCTCAGCTGCTGCACCCTGATGATGATTTATTTCTCTTCTTCTCCTCCCCTCCTCTGCAGATGTGAGTTCATCCTCCGGGGGTCAGCTCCTTATTTCACTGGGAAGTCTCCTGGACGACCAGCACTGGCACCGTGTGAAGCTGGAGCGGCTCAGCACTCACGTCAACCTCACTGTGGATAGAAACACAAAGCAGGTTCATGTTCCAGCTGAGCTCAGCCACTGGGAGATCCGCCAGGTGAATAAAACAAACACAAATAACTGATCTATTTGAAATGGAGCATTTACTCCTGAAAAAGTAGCCAACAAATGTTTTCTACAGCAACCTGTCGAGGTTTCATTGGGTGACACGCATCACACATGATGTTTCCCTGTGTGTGCAGCTCAGTGTCGGAGCTGTGCAGAGCCACGGGCTGCAGAAACCCATCCTGCCCAACAGGAACTTCCACGGCTGCCTGGAAAACCTGCTGTACAATGAGCTCAACCTTATAGAGCTGACGAAACAGAGCAACCAGCAGGTCACCACACTGGTGAGATATTGTTTCAGCATCTGAGGGAAACCAGTATGCATGGAGATGGAGGAGGTTATATATCAGGTGGCCCCTGGGTTCCAGGAGTGAAAGAGTTTTCCTGAAGACAAGTGATTCCCAAAGTTTTCGGCTTGTGACTCTTAATATTAATAAACTTAGAAAGAAATTATTTGACATTTTTCACATGTGTATGTGATGACCTGTTTCCTCTCGAAAAGACACAAATGTACTTTGACCAATTAGATCCAAGTTAAGCAATGTAACTATATCCTTGTATATCTTTGGATTATTATAATTTGTCCTATACACACAAGCACACACACATTTATATATACTATATATATATGGTATATTAAATTGCTGACATGGCGTCAAAGTGTAGAACAAGTTGATCACGTTTGCTCTCTTCAGACTTTTTGTGTTTTTTCCTCCCACTCGTTCCTCCTTTTCTGTATCAATGTCATTATTGTGTTAGTGGTCATTGTGATGATCATCATCATTATTTGTATCATGTGCATCATCATCAACTTTATTTTTACTCCCGTCATCATCATCGACATCATTAGCATATCCATAATCTCCTTCATTATCATCACCAATGTCATTACATTCACATTTTGGCATCACGAAGCCCAAAGCTAAAAAAACAAGAGGAGAGGATAAAAAAAAAATAAACGAGTCAGTGAAGAGAGGAGGAAGAAAATGAAAAATGAAAACTAAGTAAAGAGAGGGAGGCTGATAAAGAAATCAGCACTTTCTGTTGTGAATTAATCTCCAAAGAAAAGTTTTCAGTGTCATAGCCCAGCTCAAAGACTCGGAGACAAGAGGAGCTGACAGTTTAGGAAAAGTAATTTATTTGCAGAGAGAAAATGTGGAAATATGTATTAAAAAATAAATCAATGATGGAAAAAGGGAAGGGACAGCTCTCATCCGGTTTGTCATGGAGAGAAATAACAAGGGAGGTTTTTCACAGAGCATCAGGCTCTGGTGCAGCTTCATTCATCACCGGCAAAACAAAACAAATCCAAAACAGAGGCAGCCACTTCCCAAATTATCCATCCATCCATTATCTACACTGCTGATCCCTCACTGTTTAGTGGTGGGTGGTGGGTGGTGTGGGGGGGGGGGGGGGGGGGGGGGGGGGGGGGACACCCTGCTCGCCAGTCCATAGCAGGACCAGCATACAGAGACAACCAGTCACTCTCTCTTTCCAACGTTGTCTCATTAAACGGTTCGGATGATAACTGTTCATGTGGATTCTTACAAAAATGTGGGTTTTATTTTCACTATTTTCATTTCAGTGATTCTGCACTATATTTGGTTTGTTAGTTATTATTTCACTTAACACAGAAAGACCTCAGCTGGACTGGGAATCGAACTGGAAGTGCTAACCACTGCAGCACTGTGCCACCTTGTCTTCCCATTATGACAAAGTTAATGTGACACATGTGTTTTTAGTTTGCTACAATATTGCGAGTGTCTTTATTTTGCTACTGATGCAAAGTTTATTTTCACCATTAAATCATTTTTTAAGATTAGGAAATATTGAATGTTTTTGCACATGTCACCTTTTTGACCCAAAGGTTTGAAGTTTTGCATCTTATTTTCGCTGCTCAGCAAATATCAATATGTTAATACAGGTGTCCTTTCTCCGGGGGCTGCCGAGGAGAACTCTGTGACATCGAGTTACACCGAGTCAGCCTCTGCAACTGATGAATATTCATGTTTTATTATCTCTTTTATACCCGTCCTGCTCCCTCCCTCTCTCCCTCCCTCCCTCTTTCTCATCCTCCTTCTTTTTCTCAGGGCAATGTGACCTTTTCTTGTGCTGAGCCAGTTTCGGTAGCCGTGACGTTCACCGACTCCCAGAGCTTCCTGCGGCTGCCCGGACTGACGTGGTGGTCGTCGGGTGTGGTCGCTGTGGCGCTACAGTTCAGGACGTGGAACAAGGCGGGGCTGCTCCTGACCTTTGACCTCCCGCAGCTGGAGAGCACAGTCTGGTTGTACCTGAGCGAGAGCAGACTCCGCCTACAGATTAGTAAAGCGGGCAGGGCCGCACTGGAGCTCAGTGCAGGTAGGTCCCACTGTGACTCAGCATCTGTTGACCGTGTTCTCCAGGTCAGTGACAGAGATTTAATAATATGCTTCAAAAACCGTAACCAAATTTAACAAAGTTTCTTTCCAAATGTGAAAGTTTGACATTCTGGACAGTTATTTTTTACCAGGAGTTGAAATATTACTTTGTAAGGTATCTCCAGATGATTCCTTGTGAGGGATGAGACCCCTGCAGTAGAGAACGCTCTGTGAACTTGTTTGTCTAAACCTACTGGCAAGGACAGTAAAATATTTATGGATGTTTTAGAAACCCACTGACATGAGTAGGATTTCTCCCAGAGTTCACTTTTCTTTCAGGACTCTTCACATGGTTCACTTTACCAACTTGAGTTCTCAATGCAAAGAAAACAGCTCATCTGTGGCTTTATCTCTACCTTCCATTAATCAGTAATTTAAACACTGCATGTGTGTGTGTGTTCAGGTTCAGGTCTGAATGATGGCCAGTGGCACTCGGTGGAGATGATCTCCAGAGAAGATTGTCTGAGCATCACGGTGGACAAAGACGAAGGAGCCACGGCTCACACCATCGTCCCACTTCCTCTCACCGCGGCTACTCAACTCTTCTTCGGTGGTAAGGCGATGTTATTTCTTCCAACTTAAAGCCGTCTCATTTGAAATGTTCTAAAATATCTCAATGTAGAACTCAACATATTTTGCTGTGTCGATGGGAAACTGCTCACATGGACAGTTGAAATCCACAGTAGCAGTAATCATCATCTCCAGATCTCTGTTGGAGGTTTAGTGTCCCGCAGAGAGGGATGAAGTCGTAAAGCTGCTTCCCCCCCCCCCCCGCCTCCTTTCTCGTCTCTTCTCGAGTTAATCTCCGCCTCCTCCTCCTCTTTTTCTTTGATGTTTCCTCCCTTCGAAATGATCTTTTCTCCTCTTCCTTCCTTTCTGCTCCTTTTTGGAAGCATTTCTCTCGCTCCAATCCCCTTTAGATTTTTTTTCTCCTCCATTGACGGGCGAAACATTATGTTGATGCCTGTAGTTTCTTACCAACTCTTAAAGTCTCTCCTTAAAAAGTTCCACCATAGTTGAAATTTGATAAATATGATCATCTTACTTGAAATATTGGCTACACTGCCCCCCCCCACCCCCATGGTCCTTCACATTCTGGTGCCAGACACCACAGCATTTTTGCAGCAGGAACATTAGTAGCGTTTTCTCTCATCAGTGTATTTCCTTCATTGCTCTACAGTGATGTCGGCTTATGAGTGCACACAGGGGGACATGTACTTTTTGACAAGTACATCACTATGAACCATTTAACAAATCCTAACACTCTCATTAATGCTTCACTGTGGAGCTTAGAGTTTCACCAGTTTAACAAAGACTTCAAAGCGTCACGGAGACAAATTGGAAGCTACAAGATGAAGTGTTTACATCTTTTCCAAAGTTCCTCCATCTCCATCCGTCCTGTGCATGAAAATAACTCCCTGCAAATCGTCCTTTCAGCTCCTAACATTCAAAGTGACAGTATTGGTGAGTCATGGTTTCCCCTCCTCTGCTGAGAGGTGCTGAACTGAGCGCGAGCTGGGCGGACTGTAATTAGAGCAGCGCAGAGCCCGGAGCTGGAGTCGCTGCTGTATTTGGACGCAGAACGCCTCCGACCAGGATCAACCCCGAGCTCCATGAGTCACTGATGGATAAGACATGGTTTTTAAATGACAGCCACCTCAGGTCTGCCTCTACCAGGCACCCGAATTAGAAATATGGAAAATAGGGAATCTGTGTCGAGGCTTATCGTATATGGAATAATAATAAACTTCTGGGGAGAGAAAAGAGATTAACAAGTAGATTTAGCCGTGACAGTGGAATAATGACACCCCCTACCTACATTGAATCTGTACATTGAAATCTGCGGAGGAAAGACCAGTTTCTCTTCTGGAGTGGAACCACTGAGCAGCTAGATGCAGTTCTCAGATGACAGAGAAGGAATCTGATTACAGCCAGGAGCTTTTGAAGGGACCTCGGGGGCCCCAGGCCAAAGGGACCTGTGGGGTACATATCATTTTAGAAAAACAACCTTACCCCCCAAAGCCAAAGCATGTGTGCTGGCCTCTAGTACTGCACAGTCGTGGTTGTGGTGTGGAGTCATGGTATCAGGGTCCTCAATCGATATCAGCTGTCAATCATGATGTTTTCTATAGCATCAAATATCTAATTAAAACCAAGTTTAGCAGAAAATATGATCACTTACATCGTTGTGACGTAATACAGAAACCATATTTGAGAAAAACCTTTTCACGTGTACTCTGACTTTTTAGTTTGTTCCATGTCCCATCTACTAACATGGAGGAGGTCGGTTTTCTGATACAGCAGCCAGCCTCCGTTTGTCTAGACTTTCTGGGAGCTGTCTTGTCGATCTATCTTTGCAGTCTAAAGTGTGTAGTGATTAGTGTTGGTGTAAACAAGATACCAGCTGCTTGTTTGGTGAACGCTGTGAATAGAAGCTGTCAGTTACACTTCCTGTTGTCCTACACAATGGGTGTGACATTGTCTTTGTCGGCATTCATTTCCAACTCGTGTCTGAGGTGAGAGCGCTGTTCACAGCCTGGGTTGGTAGCCTGGTATTTACATCGCTCACTTCTAACACGTATAATTAATGTGAGTTTTAAAATTACACGTGGCGCCTCTCAAAGTTGGCGTCCATGAACTGGAGAAGTTAGACGCATAGAAATATGAAACATTACAAATATGAATATGATACTCTTGAAATATATTATTACCATTCTAAAAGTACTGTTCAACCCTTGTTTTCAGCTGCCTGTTTTGAATGTGGTGGTTTATGTTTAGACATAAAGGGAGAGTAATAGTCTCCATATTTGAGTATTCATGTTATTTTATGCCTCCATCAATCATTAAAGCATTACAGTAATTTGAGACCCGCTGGGGCTTCTGGAGGGAAATGGTGTTTTACTTGTTTTTTATCTTGGAAAGAAAAGTTAATTTAATTTCCAGTCTTTCCTCGATTGCTGCGGCAGCTCATTAATCTTAATCTTCATCATCACCTCCTTAGCACAGCAGACATCTTCTCCTCACACACTTTACACACTTTCCTTCAAAAGAGTTATTATACAAGTACCCAGAACTCGGTTTAACTGAACTAAATAAAATAAAATACAATATTCACAGCTGCTGGAGAATAAATCTCTACTGAACCCTGTGTGAATCACTAACTAGTGTTTATCCACCAATAAAAGGTGTCTTCTCCGTGTTGCATGAATCAAAGAGGCATATTTTGTATATTTCCCTCATTTGGTTACTTTTCTGTAACATTTACTGTATTTCACTGTTTTTCATTTACAATATTTGGCCTTTCCGAGCTCATAAAGGTTAAATTGTCGATAGTAAATGGTACAAAGAGAACAGTGCATCCACAAATACAAAGTTGAGTCCAACCTCTGATCTGATCTGAGTGTCCCATGTGTCTCTCCTCAGGTTGTCCTGCTCAGCCGAACAGTCGGGGGTGCACGAACCCTTTCACCACGTTCCAGGGCTGCATGCGTCTCCTGACTCTGGACGACCAAACTGTGGACCTGATCAAAGTGCAGCAAAGACTTCTGGGAAACTACAGCCACTTGCAGATCGACATGTGCGGCATCATCGACCGGTCAGTCTCCAAAAAATACACATTTTAACCCACACATCCTAAGTCTGTCTGAACATGAGATTTGTGAGAACACTTGTAGGAAGAAGTTTGTGATTTGTTTGCATTTCACTCCTGGTTTGAAGCAAATGCAATTCAATCACTGGAGGCTGGAGAGAGAGAGAAAGAGCGGCTCACGTTACTTTCCTCACGAGCCACAAAACACGTCTCCTCATCCTCCTGCTCTGTAACGAGTGAGTGTTTAAAGTGAAGCTGCAGCTTCAGGAGGCGTCTCACAGGAGATCGAGCTGCACAGGCTGGTGCTAATGAGGGTTTTAATTCAATTTGTGCTGGTTTCATACAGTTTTTTATTTGATGTGTTGTTTTACAGCAAAAGCCCTTTGAGGAGCTGTTTGGTTAATTGTTCTGAAGTTTCTCTTCAATAGTAAAAAAATCCCTTTGTGCTGCAATGATGTTGAATTGCTCAATTTGACAAGTTTGAATTATGTGTGAAGGCATTTCAAATGGAATTTTGATTAAGAATTTGTGTCCCTGAAAAGAAACACGCGTTGAAATCGTCAAGTACGAAAGGGATTGCTCACAGACATGCCGAAGGAATTACCCACAGTTCATTGCAGTGTGACGGGGGGGGGGGGGGGGGGGGGGCAACTAAATAAACGTCAGCATAACGATAAACAAACAAGCACGGAGACATTACAAGACTTTAAAAACTTTTCGGTTTTGGGCTTTTGTCTGATTCTTCCCATTTCATAAAAAAACATTGATGGATGTTGTGTATTTCTGCTGACAAACAAATCAATGAATGGGGGTATTAAAATACATATTAACCAACAGATCCACTTATTAACTGAGGTGATTGAAAGGTGAAGACATTACTCGACTTTGACCTTCAGTTAAGATCAAAGGGATTCATAGAACAACTGTGATATCAGAGGATGCAGGCTGACAAGCTGCTGACGGAGGTGATTTAATTAAGGATGCTTTTAAATTCCCTAATAATCAGCACCCCACCACACGGTTATGTAAGATCTCAAACCTGAGCCATTTCGCAGCAGGGGGGGGGGGATAAATCACTTGTTTACGACATGGAATAAAAAAGATCAAGTTCTCTCCCTGAGGCACAAGTGCCAGCCTTTGAAATCAAGGATTTGAAAATAGAACAGTTGCCACCTAATAATCTAAAAAGCTCTCATTCTAGATTCTAGAGTTTTTCTTTAAAACCTGAACGAACCCACAAATTAAAGTTTGACACTATTCAAAATGCACTTTCTTACGAGGAGTTGAATCTGAAAATATCAGTCTTACACATTATCTGTCAGTTATATGAAATGTGCAAAAACTTGTTGGACAGAAAATCTGACATGGGAAAGGTGAAAGTATCCGACGTTGTTCAAACGCTTTGTCTGAATCACACTGACGCCTTCAGACCCAGGAAGTCTGTGAACTCACCACCTGCCTCACACCGACACCCCACAGTGTGTGTGTGTGTGTGTGTGTGTGTGTGTGTGTGTGTGTTGAAGTGAGATAGATGAAGCTGTCAAAAGGCCGTAATTCTGACCTCTCTGCTCCTGTCAGGCTCCTGACAGCTTAATAAAAACAACCTGTCAATGCTCACGCACCCGCCCACAAATAAGAAGACACACAGGTCACAGGGAGGTCCTCGTCTTCTTGTTGTGTCTGACTGTCTGTGTGTCACTGTCTGTCTGTCAGACGCTGATCTTACCACACACACATATTCACACACACACACCTTCACACACTCATTCCCAAGCTCTCTATGTGTCTGAGTTCGGGGGACCCATCCTTCAGAGGCTCCATTTGAAGACATAGCAGACAGTTTCCCAGGTGTCCAATGCGTCCATCCACCTCAGAGCAACAGAGGCTCTTGTCGGGTGGATCCAGGTCCAACCTGAATTTATTATTAAATAGACGTTACTCGACTGAATGATGCAAATGTTAAATATCACGTATTTTGGGCACTTTTAATCAAGCTAACGGCTGTAACGGTGGGACAAGCTGGTGATGCATTAAAAAGTCAGGACCGTTTTGGTTCAGCAGACATGAAGGATGGAGCCCCTGAATTGAGACACAATTGTGTGTGTGTGTGTGTGTGTGTGTGTGTGTGTGTGTGTGTGTGTGTGTGTGTGTGTGTTTTATCTTTGATCAGAGCAGGCGAAAGCATTAAAAACCCACCTTCCTCTCTGGCTCTCTCTCTCTGCAGGACATCCCGCTCTACCTGTCCGGTAATAGAGAGCAGGCGGGAGGAGCGGCGCTGTGTTGGTTTAGCCAGAGGCGTTAATAGAAACCAGGAGATTGGATGCGAGCCCTGTGATCCACGTTACATTACAGGACAGCACTGGAAACTTTTTAGATAAGCTGCAAAGTCTCTTTCCCCAGTTAATCCCGGAGCCCTGTGATCTGAGCTGGGCTGCAGCACACTGTCACATTGCATTGCAAATCGTTAGTCAGGCTCGGAGCCCTCCGGAGATTCTTAGAGGACAAAGTGTTTTGAAACTGGGAACTTTTAGGGCCCTGGAAAGATTTATAATAGATGAAGTGATAAGAACCAGAGTTCAGCTCACAGTTTGACCCGGGCTTGTGTTTGTGATTCCTTTTTGTAATTCTGGCTGCCACTGCTCCTGGATCAGGCTGCGGGTGGCAGCCGGCTGCCGGCAGCAAACTGGAGGCTGAGAAAATGACAGAGAACTCCTCCATTGCTCCTGGAAAGAGTTTCCTACTGCGGCTGCAGACGAGTCTTGCCAAGAAAAGTTTCCCCAAACTTTAGCCGACTTCAGCGAGAGGAAGAACAAAGGGGATTTTTTGGGGGAAACAAAACTCCTGCAAAGTGGCTGCATGCACAGACGTTTGTCTGCTGCTCCTCTTGTCGACTCGAACAATGCAGATAGAGGAGTAGATCAAAAAGGGACTGTTCTCTCATTCTGCAGCCTGGTGGGGGAACTTGTGAAAGTAAACTGTGTTTCACCTGCTGAGGAAATCTAGTTCGGTTGAGTTTTATAAAAATGTAAGAAAGGCAGAAGTATGGCTTACGTCACCATCTGATAATAAGCATTTTGTTCACGATATCAACTCAGCAATAAGTTATAAAGTCTCCATTTATACGAACTGGCTTATTTCCAGCTACACTGAGTGATTCTGCAGATTCTCTCACACTCACACTTTGAACTGGTTCACTGTCCAAACCTTTCTGCTGCTCTCCTCCTCTCCTCTCATCCATCTTTCCCTTTGTTCCCCTTCAGCCATCGGTTTCACCTCCTCATCACCACTTCCTCTCTCCCACCTCCTGCACCAACTTGATTCCTCAGTCCTCCTCTACCTCCGCCCCCTTACTCCTTTGGATACTTGGCTTTGCCTGATTGTGATTTTGTCTGTCTAACTTTGTGAGGCCATTTTTTAGTTATGACTGTTATTATTGGTTGATATTCATAAAGATACAACATGTCTTCTGGCAGGGGGTCCTGGTCAAGATGGGCAGAATTGAAAAGGCAGTCTTATCTAACACTTTACAGTTCAAGTTGCATTCATACATTCGTGCAGCCCATCTATATTCTCTCACTCACCATCAATACATATGGAATGCAGACTGTACCTGTAGGTGCCTGGGGATTGAACCACCGACCTTCTAGGTTGATGGAAGCCCGACAAATTCAGCAGTTTTAGCTATAAAGAGGTTGTGTGAATAATTCCCACACCTTGTTATAAATTCACATTGCAGCATCTATTAATATCTGTCTCTGTTTTATACAATTTACTCTGAAAGGGTTTATTTTTATTTCTTATAGCAGAAATATGTATTTGAAGATAACAGATTAAACTATTATGACAAAAGGGCCTTTAGTAATTAACTGGATAGATCTTAGTATTAGTATTAGTCTGTGTTCCTCAGTTGCAGTACAAACTTTTTTGTTTCCTCACCTGCGTTTTGTTTAGTTCTTCAAGGAAATACTATTAAACTTTCAATTTAAATTGACTGATTGAATGAGTTTGAATTGTGCATTTATGTGCAACTTCATAGATTTGTATAAAAAAGTTTCCCTTATTGGATTTCCGATGTTAGAGCCGGTGTTAATGCATCGCTCCTGTGTGCTGTATATTCTGCTTCTGCAAATACAAATGATCTCAGCTGATTGAACTGCACTTGGTCCCAGTTTAATATGCACTAAATTAAACTGTTTTGCATCGGACTCTTAAGCTTTATAGGTTTCCCAGCCACAAATGTCTCGCCTCTAATTGCACCACAAACAAAGCAGCATGTTTTTATTCGGCTCCTAAACTTATGGCAAGTAGATTTCTTTCATTAGAAACATTGTTCCAGCTCCGGTTCTCTCATTTAATATGCAATCGATTTGCGAGATCTTCCTCATCCTGTCATATTTAGTTCTTTCATCAATAAATCTGAGAAATGTGGATGTTTCAAACCTAGAAACAAAGATTTAAAATGGTCTGAACTGAAACTTTTTGTTGTTGTCTTGAATCGGCTTTTATTCAGGTTCCTCCTACACACCTGCTCCTCAGAAGAGCCGGGGCCTTTTCATTTTCCTTTTCCTCACTCGTCTGTCTCTGTCTCTCAGGTGTTCTCCCAGTCACTGTGAACATGGAGGCAGATGCTCTCAGTCCTGGAGCAGCTTCCACTGCAACTGCTCCACCAGCGGCTACAGAGGAGCCACCTGCCACAGCTGTAAGCAACTCGACCCACAGGAACATCTGGATGCTTTTATAATATAATATGCTGATATATACGGAGAGAAATAGAAGCTGCTTCGGTGTTGAAGTGGTCGAGGCTTTTTAATAGAAGGTAGATAGTGAAGCCAAAACAATGAGCTGACAGATGCTAAATTGCTCCATATATTGAAAAGGAGCTATAGTAAGGGGATGGTGAATTATCTTTAGTACCCAAGGAGACTTTGGCTGCAGAGCAGAGCAGACCGGCTTCAAACCGCCGACCTCCTGGACAAGCTGCTGAGCACAACAACCACAACGTCTCAAAAAGCCAGAAATGAAAAATAAATACATTAGCTGAATCACTGTTTCCGGACACAACTCAGTTTTTCTCTTAAACTTTAACGGCACATCAGATATTTTCCTTCGAACTGCAAATTCAAGTTTAACACATCTTAAGAACAAACTTATCTTTTAAAAGACGGTTATATCTCAAAGTTACACACGACCTGCTGGCACGTGGAGCCTTTCGGGGGAGTTTGCAGCTCTTTTTAAAAACCACTGCTTCTTAATGAAAAAGAGCCTGGCTGGTATAAGACATGATGCAGAAATAAAGTGTCACCCTCCGCTGAGAGGTAGCTGAGGAGAGAACAAAGGGGGGGGGGGCATCCTGCTGCAGATGAAAGCTGTAATTTCCTCCCACTTCTCACTTCAAACAGCTCACATCAACCGCGGTGTCAGAGGGAAACTCTGCCAGCGTCTGTCTCCACTTGTTTAGTGTTTTGATTGTAGAAGTTTGAGGTTTTTCATCAGGTTCATGAGAAGAATCGCAAAAAGAAGCAATTAAGAATTGATACAAACGTGTGTGTGTGTGTTTGTTTGTGTGTGTGTGTTTGTGTAAAAATGCATCGTGCCTCTGGACATAACACAGGCAGTTATTCTGTTTTCTGTAGAAAAACATCTGTTTGGTTTTATGTGGACATTATTTCGGAGACAAAATGTAAATTCTCAAATGCAACATTTTCTCATTAGTTTGTAAAAGAATTTATATTTTGACTCCAGTTCTGTGAAATCTTTTCTGCATTAACATCGTTTGAAATCCAGTTTGTGACACAGCTCCTGTTGATTCAGTAGAAAGTTATTAAGTTATTGTTGATATTCTTTCATTGTGTTTCCCTCCCCAGCCACTTATGATAAGTCGTGTGAGGCGTACAAACACAGAGGCAACACATCGGGACAATATCACATAGACGTTGACGGCAGTGGACCAATCAAACCCCAGCTCGTCTACTGTAACATGACAGGTAGCACAAACATACACAGACACACACAGTTACCAGT
Organism: Pleuronectes platessa; assembly: GCF_947347685.1. Taxonomy (NCBI): domain Eukaryota; kingdom Metazoa; phylum Chordata; class Actinopteri; order Pleuronectiformes; family Pleuronectidae; genus Pleuronectes; species Pleuronectes platessa. Next base: position 24,357,092 of record NC_070634.1, read on the forward strand.
TCATATCTCAGTTCAACCCAGTAAACCCAGCTCCTCTGAATTCAATGTGTCTCCTTCCATGTCTGCTTCTCCCTCGTCTTCCCACCAGAGGACAGGGCGTGGATGGTGATCCAGCACAACAACACTGAGCTGAGCCCAGTTCACTCGTCTCTCGAGCGAAACCAACATTCAGCCCATTTCGATTACTACGATTCTGAGGAGGAGCAGCTACTCGCCATCATCGGCCAATCGGAGCACTGCGAGCAGGAGCTATCGTACCACTGCAGGAAGTCCCGCCTCCTCAACACACCAGGTAAAGCCCAGACATGAAAACCACCTGTAGAGGGCGCTGCTGCTGAGTAAAAGTTACATAGTGTTGCTTTAAGTTGATGAGATGATTGTGGGTGAGTCACATATTCAGGTCAAGCACTCTTGTGTTTATTTACTGAAGGAGAGCGTGTGGTTAAAAGTAAAAGGGCATCAGAGAACAGGTTCAGCTCAGGATCTATATCTAACAGGAGTGGGGTGATCTGCTGATTTAGTTTGTTTTGAAAGTAACTTAAACATCAGTTATTTGTCTGTGTGCGTTTTCTCCGCCTCATCACGCTGCGGAGGCTGAAACTTTCTCTCATCTTCTCATAACTTTCCTGCTCAAAATGGTAAAATTGCAAGTTGCATTTTTTTTACGACTTTGCTCTTCTGATGCTTCTCTTTCTTGGCAAAACAGAATCTTAATTTGAACATGCTCCTTTCTTCTTCCTGCCGGAAAATAAGGCTCTTAGGTTTCAAAGATGTGAGCCGCCAGCACTTTGTGCACCTCCTTATCAGGATCCTTTTGAGGCAGAGAGGTCTAGAGAGAGCCGCTGCCCATTATCTGTCCTGTTCTATCAGGGAAACAGCAGCGATACATGATCAAGGCCGGGCAGCGAGGCTGTGAGGAGCCGCTGAAGGGCTGGCACAGGGCGCAGCGGGTTTGTGTTCAGATCCAATAGAGATTTTTAGATGGATGGAAGATGGAAGAAGAAGAGGATGGTTCTATAGATCTTCTTTTATATGTCAGCCGAGAATGGACTTAAACAAACACATCCAAAAATGTGTGTGCGATGAAAATAAATGAGTGATGCTTTTAGAGACATTCAGTCATCAGTCACTGTTTCCTCACAGGATGTATTGTCTTACCTCTGTTGTATCATTCATGTGGAATGATTAATATGTTTGTGTGTCTGTGTGTGTGTGCGTGTGTGTGTGTGTGTCTTTCAGAGGGGGCTCCGTTCAGCTGGTGGGTGGGAGGTCCGGGTGCAGGTCAGATCCAGACGTACTGGGCTGGAGCTCAGCCGGGCAGTCGTCAGTGTGCCTGTGGTCTGCAGGACGCCTGCCTGGATTCACACCACTACTGCAACTGTGACGCTGACTACGACCAGTGGTACGTCACCTCATGTCCAGATAGTTTTGGCCCAGTTTCTGCATCATACCGAGGGAAGATGGCACATGGGAGGTTCGCTTCTGTTTGACAGATCTGGTCCACAAGTCGGCCAAATCAATGCATGACAACCAAAGGAGCCAAATAATTAGTTTTGTGCTACCTAGGCCGTATTTACCGTTTGCCACATGGGCCACTTCAGGTTCACATCCAGATTACACCTTGCTGTATGTTCGCCAAATGAGACCGACCTTTGTTTTGGGATATTTGATCCATATTTGCTATTTTACAAGCGGCAACTTTTGGGCTAAGATTAATTTTGTCCAGAAAACCAGAAGAAGTGCTGCATTAATGTCAAGAGCAGTTAATTGGTTGCACCAGCTTTAAAAGATTCATATTTCAACGTGTCTTGGAGCAGATATCACACTGAAAAGGTAGCATGTTGTTTAAGAGGCTGTAATCATGAGTCAGCAAAACCATTCAGCGTTTTTCCCATCACATCCCGGTTTACCGGACTGAAAGGATCCACAGGACGTCCACCACAAATCCCCAAATATTTACAGATCCTCCTCTCTTCGTGTTTCATCCTCTCCTGTATTCAAATCCTTTCATCCTCGCTGTGAGCAATTCTCTATTTAGGTCGCCTTCCCCAATCCTGTGACCAATTATACCGCTAGAGCCATTTCTTCCGTACTGTAACCAATCCTGCCAGCGCCTGCATCGCCAAAGGTCTGTCTCTCCATTATCTCCTTGCCTGGATCTGAGTCTATTTTTACAGACTGTCTCCTGGTGTCGTTCTCACAGATTCACGGTGGCTTTCTGCGCCGACAGTCCCAGATTTATTTCTTGTTAAAGAGTTTGCAGAAACAAAAGCTGCTGGAAGTTGAAACAGAACAGCGGTTCCACAAAACATCGTTCCCAGACACGAGGAGTCGAGCCCAGAGTCTCCGTTTGAACTCTTTGTTATTTGGGTTCAGCTGTGGGCTCCAGTGTTTCACCCGCTCTGTGTGCGTGATGACTCAGCTCACTGGAGTTGATGCCCTCTTCTTCACCTCTGTCTTCGTCTTCACCTTGTTTTACAGCTTCCTCTCTCCTCCGTCCTTTTTTATAATCAAACCTCATCTTCTTTTCCTCCACCTTGTCTTCCTCCACATCCTTCGTCATCACCTAATCCCTCATCACCTAATCTCTTTTGTTTTCTCTCCTCCTCTTCCTCTTGTCTTAATCAATTTCCCTCTTCCTCCTCTACTTTTCCTCTCATCATCCCACTTCCTCGAATTTTCCCCCTTTTTCTTTCTTCTTCACCTCTTTCTCCTTCATGTCATTCTCCTCTCTCCTCTTCTTGCCATCTTTTCTCATCACCCCCCTTCCTCCCTCGTGCCTCTTCCTCTTCTTCCCTCCTCCTACTGTTTGTCTCTTCTCTTTGATCTCCTCCTTCTTCGTCACCTAATTTGTTTCCCCTCCTCCTCCTCCTCCTCCTCTACTTCCAGGGCCAACGACTCAGGCCTCCTCACCCATAAGGAGTCTCTTCCAGTGAGGTCTCTGGTGCTGGGAGACGTCCAGCGTCCTGGGTCGGAGGCCGCCTACAGGGTGGGGCCGCTCCAATGTCATGGAGACAGTGAGTCCATTTCAGAAGTATCTTCAACCTCTAACCTCTAGTTTTATGTTTGTTTTTTATTAGTTGACAGTAAAAAAATTGTTGCTCGATATTGTATAGGCGACTTTTCAATAATTAAATATTAAAAACACTCTATATTAGCAATTAGTCCTCTGTTAATGTCTCTGTGATCTGTAAATGAGAAGTAATTAAGGATTTAATAGAGATATTATGAACCAGGCAGAAATACGGTCCAAACAAAGAAGCAGATTAATGGACAAATATATCTGCTAATTAGGAAATCAATAACTGAAGTATGATTCCATTTATGCTATTTAACAACAACGTATGATGAGAAGATATATAATGAACTCATCGAAGTGATAATTGCCTCTGATTTCATTCTTCTGTTTAACGAGCAAATAAAACAATTATATATATATATAAACTTCTCACAAAGTAAATCAACATAAATGAGACCACGCAGCTGGAGTTGTGCGTTTTGTTCTTTTTCTAATTAACTGAACAGTTGCTTCATTTGTTTACGACATGATTCTCATTATCCAGCCATCACAACGAGCTGTGTTTTAATAAGCTTTGTTCCTGAAGTGATATATCACAGAACACAAAACAAAGAGGGACACAAGTGATTTGTTTTCCTTCTTGTTTGATTTGCAGGGAACTTCTGGAACGCTGCGTTTTTCGATAAGGAGACATCTTACCTGCACTTCCCCACGTTCCACGGCGAGCTGAACGCCGACATCTCCTTCCTGTTTAAAACCACGTCCTCCTCCGGCGTCTTCCTGGAGAACCTGGGCATCAAGGACTTCATCCGCATCGAGCTCAGCTGTGAGTGTGAACTTAGGATGACTCTCATTACCAGGTTTCGTGATGTGTTCTACCCTCTAGGGAACCTTTAACCTTCTGGGGTTGAAGGACACCTCCGCTTTTTCAAATCCATATTTTCTGATCTTTCCTTTAATACCCGAGCGATAACACAACCCACAGACATGGTTCGGACTTTGCAGGAATCCTGTTGTCTGTGTCAGGGTGGATGATTATTGGGTCAGTCAAATATTAGCCTCTGAGCCCATCGGCTATCGTCTGATGATGAATTCACCTCTGGGGGCAGCAGCCAATCATTTGTAGACAGTGGATATCGAGGCCAGGACTCTGTCTTCTGTTCACCGTCCTCTGTTCTGATGAGTTTCTTCTGTCCTGAGTCAGACGTTTCTCCACAGGAGCTGAGAACAAGTAGGCTCAGCACTGTTTTCTTCCCAACCTCAATCTCTGACCTAAACCAAGTAATTCTGAACAAAACCAGTCTTTCCCTGACTCGAATCAAACTCTTTTCTTGTACTGTGTCATATCAGGAATCTTTTCAAAGGCACGAATCAGTATAGTCACCTGTAATTATGTATGGAATTTGGAGGGGGATTTGAGTGGTGGGTGGTGTTTCAAGCTCTTTCACGTTTGCTTGTTTGGTGTCGATGAAGCAGGAAGTCCAGAGTTAAAGATGTTTGATTACTGGCCACCTTCTTTAACAGATGAATTGTGTGGACTAAGGTGCATTGTCTTTCTAATGTCTGCCCGTCCCCCTCACACAGAGACATGTTTAAACATTAGGATAAAAGGTGTCCCTCCCAGTAGGTGTCTCTTATCTCTGCTGGTGTTGTGACAGCTGGTGTTGAGGTGACTCCGTATCGTTAAAGGTGCCGTGGACCCGACTGGAGCGAGGCCAGAGAGCAGCTGCTTTATTAACTTATTCCTCTGGGTCTTTCTCTCTGAGAGCGCCGGGGCGGTGCAGCTTTTCCCTCCACTGTCCGTGAGGGATTGTGTTTTCTTCTTCACACACACATGTCTCTGACTTCATCTCTAAAGGTGGAGCGTGGGCACAGGGTGGTGAAGGATGAACAGACCCTATGTGGTCTCCAGCTCACCTCTCCTCGTTATATGTTAGGTTTTTTACCAGTATAATCGCTGTGAAGGTTAATGACTAAAAGCCTTGATTAGGTTTGGAGTTTTTCTCCATCTGGGGCATTTAACAGCATTTCAAGCAGCCCTATGTTTGTAAATCTGCGTGTGCACACACAAGCCTTTTACAATCTGTCCAGTAGTTGTCTCAACACAAAGCAGCAGCCGCTTCCATGTGATCTTATGGGGCAACTGCAACGTCCACGAAATATCTACTAAAAGTGTTCAGTGTTTTATATGCAAACATTATTACACATTCACGTTTTGGCCACTAGAGAGAAAGTTAGACCTGATGTGAACAGCAACTGGAATAAAAGTTGCTTGTGTGTTGACGATGTGAAAGAAGAATGTGCAGCTGGCACACACTCACACACACACAGACACACACAGGCATACTCACACACACACACACACACATATGCACATATGTTGCGGTCTTTCTTCCCTGCCTTGCTCTGGTCTCTGAATCATCTCAGATCTTTGTCCATCTGTCTGTCCATCCTGCCAGCAGCTGGGCGGGTGGAGGTGAGTCTCTTCACACTTCACACAACATAAGATGATGATGATGATGATGAAAGGACAAAATGGGTTTATTGAAATATGGCGTCACTCCGGGACCAATTTGAATAAATGAGATTTTTCTTTACATTTTCAGGCTGAAGATGATATTTTTAAAATAATTATTTAACCTTTACAAAATGAGATTATGTAATCCCCCTGCATTCCTCACAGAAATAACTCATCAGACAGAGTCCTCATACGTCTGTGGTCCCAAACTGGAATTCGCTCACATCACTGGGAGCAGATCAGAAAACATGACGGAGAGTCAACACGATTACATTAAAGTCAGTTTGTCTCAGTGTAGAGACGGAGCTGTGGCACCTGTTGGAAGTGACACAGCAGATTTACAGAGTCCCGCTCGTCCAGTGGACACAATTATCTCAAAGTGTCAGGTCAGGTTTGTTATTAAGTCAGTTGGAATTCAACAGGAACAAGTCAAGCTCTCTCTGCTGGTGTGACAGTGACACCCAGTCAACCAAGCCGCCTCACAGCCCGAGGCTAACCATCCTTGTTGTGTGTGTGCCCCCCCCCCCCTCTTCTATCTCATTATCTCCATCCTCTGCCTCCACAGCCTCCTCCGAGGTCGTCTTCTCCTTCGACGTGGGCAACGGTCCACTGGAGGTGCGGGTGGAGACGGGCGTCCCGCTGCAGGACGGCCGGTGGCACAGCGTGCGAGCCGAGCGGAACGTGAAGGAGGCGTGGCTTCGGGTCGACGGGTTCCCGGCCGCCACGCAGGAGGCTCCCGCCGACGGCCACATCCATCTGCAGCTGAACAGTCAGTTATTCATAGGTGAGGGGCAGGAGTGTGAAACTGTGTGTGGTTCCAAAGTGCATCGGAATGTACAGTAGTCAGGCCTGGTTTAAGGTTATGGTGGAAATAAAAATTCATGGTGCTGTTGAGAGAGTAATGATGGACGATGCATCGCCACTTGAAGCCGACATGTCCCGGGCGTCGCCATTTTTTAAATGTTTGATCCCATTAACCCATTAACTAACATGGAGTACATCCTCTTATCAATTCAAACTAACTCACTTCACTCCATCTCTTCCGCAGATTCTCATGATTCTGTTTAACTGCTCCGCACCTCACCCGTCAAACTGTATTTGAGCAGATTGAAAATCCGACTTTTGTTATGAGGCTTTATCCTTTTGCAGATATTACGGACGTCTGTTCATTTGCAAAAACACAAATTTTATAACAGGAAAAACAGACGTTGACCAACAAATAATAATGTTAGTGGGGAGATGGAGGTGGGCATTGATTGGCCGGTTGTGTTAAGCTAATAATCCTTCCTGGACGGCTTTAAGGAAGTGTTCTCCTTATATGGGCAGGACTGTCCTGGATGGTATTTGCCGGCGATGCAGAGGGATTTAAATGTGCCCATGAAAATATGATGGGATTTTGAAATAGAACGCAGTGGGGGGGGGGGGGGGGGGGGGGTTGTTTGTGTTTGCAAAATAAATGTATTTATACAAAATCCATATGCACGTGGATTCCTATAAACTTGTTTTAGGGAATGAGGAGTCATAGGCTCCAGAAAATCTGTTAATTAACCATAATATAGCCTCAGGTTAAATTCTATGAGATGATTCTGGTTCATATTAATTTATAGCTATTGGAAGGCATTGATTTTGCATGCACACCGTGACACACATCCCAGTACAAGCTAATAATACCAGAGAAATGATTTAACTCACTGCACCGCTAAAAGGCTCCTGGCAACTTTCAACCTGGACTTTATTCCTGCATGTTACTCGATGCATTTATTGACTTTGTGAATCAATCCCTGAATTTCAACCACATTTTGCAAATATTTGTTTTCCTCTTTTGGAGGAATCAGTGTCGGAACATCAGTCTAATGATCTGGTGTCACTCCACCCCCGCTCATAATGTGTTGTGAGTGTTTGATAGCTGTTTCTGCAGAAGCAGACTCGAGTCTCACAGAGGTTCATGGTTTTGTTGTATGATGAGCTGCTGTTTTTCCAGACTCAAGCTGTGAGAGTAATACCCGGCCACTTCCAGTCTGGCAGAGCAATAACAACTTCCATGCGTGGAAACAGAATAAGATGTTGAGCTCGCAGCTTAATGAGAAATGTAATTTTTAGAGTCTGAACCCTGTGAGCGGGTGTGAGGTTCGTGTAATAGAGGGTTAGATGTCAGGTGAGTGGAGGGAGAGATTCTCACTCTGGTCTGGATGAACATCAGACACCACATGGTTAATCAGCCTCCACACACTTAGTCCTTCAGCAGCCAGCAGAGACACAGGCTGGGTCAGTGTCTGTGCTGCAGAGACACAGGCTGTGTCAGTGTCTCGGGGTCATGGGCTCGTTCTGCTGCAGTGGCAACGTTTGACTGACAAATCAAACTTTACTGCCGAGCAGACACACAATTACAGATTTACAGTCGTACAGAGACAAAATGGGGATTTGTTTAGAGGCAGGTAAATATGGTTTGATTATGTGAGTTACTTTTTGAGCTACTCTTCCTCCTTTGGTGTAAACTACATCATCTAGATCAGTAAAGTAGGTTTTGGTTTAATCACCACACAGCTGAAACCATGTAATCAGCTCTGTGACAAAAGCCTTGTAAACAGGACTCAAAGAGAGTGATCTGAAAAACTTTGAAAACAAAAGTGTGCAAATAAATACTTGCAAAGAATATAAAGTTTGAGGCAAAATTCACAAAACGAAGGCAAAGTACAAAACGTGATCAGAATCAAATCCCTCAGGCAAAGAAAATAAAGCAAGAAAATCTGACAATCTGGCAGAGATCAAGTGGGAACTTAATGGTACATGATGTATACAGTGTAAATACTGTGGAGCAGGAGTGTTTCAAAGAGGTTTGGGGGCCCTGGGGCAAGAGGGACCCCAACCTCCATAGAAACACACCATTCCAATCTTTAAACGCTTCTTTTCTTACCATTTATTATCAAAATTATAAACAAAGGCCATAGTTTGAAAACAGATGAATAGAAGTAAAGTTGAAGAGCAAACCTCCACCAGCATCTGAGGCAAATCACACACACATTTAGACATTTTAGTCGTCAACCAAACTTCTGAAATAATAAAGTTTTGTAGTAGAAAGTGTAATTGGGCCCTATTTAGGGTTCTCTGACCATCTTGATGTTGCAGTCACCTGTTTATAGCTTAGCGAAGAAGTTAAGCAGGATCTCACAAAGATAAACGTTACCAACCGTTACTACTAACCATTGTTTCTCTGTGCCAGTCACATCTGGCTTCACTGACTGTGAACAGAGCCTTTGAGTGAACGTTCTCTCTTCTTGTTGACAGGCGGCACCGCGTCCAGACAGAAAGGTTTCCGCGGCTGCATCCGCTCCCTGCAGCTGAACGGGGTCACTCTGGACCTGGAGGAGAGGGCGAGGATCACCCCCGGGGTCCGGCCCGGCTGCCCGGGGCACTGCAGCAGCTACGGCTCTCTCTGCCAGAACCAGGGTCGCTGTGTGGAGAAAACCGACGGCTTCTCTTGTGACTGCCGCCCGTCCGCCTTCACCGGAGCCTTCTGTCATAAAGGTGCCTCTTCTGCTACATAATGCATTTCACTGTCTGTCTGTTCCGTCCAGAATTTCTCCGAATTAAAAAGAGGAGGTTTCTTTGTGAATCTGATATGCCAGACACCGGCAGTGGTGCATTAGTCAGACTCTCTCAGGGGGACAACTAACTACACACCCACTGTAATGGTGCAGGATCGCTGTTTCCAGACCAGCCCTGAACTACACATATTCTCCTGAATATTCTGGAGGGGCTGTATGTGAGAACCCAGATGTCTTGGTCTTTCATTCAGGACAAACTCCACAACTTGTCCTGCTTGCCCTCTTCTAACATGTCAATGTCTGAGGGAGTCAATGTGAGAATACAGTCATTTGTAATTTCTTGAAAAGTCACAGCGAGCCAGAAGGCGTGTTTAGGACCTTTATAATAAATGCATGAGTAGAACTTTATTTTCCAACACGGCTCACCAGTGCAACATAAACTCAGACAAACAGATGGAAGGATTTAAAATGTAAATAGCAGTTCAATCCTGTGGGTTGAAGCCGGTCTCCAGGTGTGGTATGCTAAAACAATTCGGCTGAATTATAACATCAGGTCCTGCCTCCAGCTCACTCTACCCGGACTCCATCCCTGGCCTGACAGTACCGGACCTGTTCCTGTTCCTGTGAACACGTCTTTGTTCCTCATATGTCCGCTTGTTTCGTAGAACCGTTGCAAAGTGGATAAGTGATATTGTACAAGCACGATATTGAAAGTGCAGCTGGAGAGAGGGGAAGCACTGTGTCCTTCCTTACTTTGCTAGAACAAATCTGATGAGCTTCTGGTGCGTTTTAGGAAACTCCAGGCGGTCAGTGAGAGGTTCCAGGACATGAATAGGGAATAAAAAGCAGCTGGACACATTTGGTTCACTGTTTAATGTGGAACCAGCTGCTGTGTCTGACATCCTCCGATGCAGAATCGATGAGCTGCAGAGCGACAACAGGCTCAGAGCTCGGTGCATCAACCTCCCTCTGCTCCACTTCTCTGTGTCCTGAAGATGTTCCCACTCTGAGGAGACAGCCACTCGAGTTTTCATCCGTTCAGGACGTTCCCTTCTTCCATGTTTCTTTTTTTTTGGGGGGGGTTGTTTTTTGGCAACATGCTGAGTGAACTACTGTCGTGCACGAACAAGTCCCAGAGGATCCACTGTTTCAGAAACACTCACCAACTGTCACGCCACAAACTCACTGACTTCCCATTTCTCTGCACTCAGTGCACACGACACCACACTTTGTTTCATGTGAGCATGAACTGAAGCTCCTGGTCTGTACCTGTCTGATGAAGCATGACTGGCTAATCAAATTACTGCATGTGTTCCTAATAAAGTGTCTTTTAGTTATAGTACGAGTATTAAACAAACCACTCAGACAAGACGAGGGAATTACTTCCATGTAGATCCACCAGATTAAACTCATCTCTTTTGTTCTCCAGTCTGAAGACATCACAGAGTCAAAGGGACATATTGAGACTGTGTATCTGGGCTATGCTAATATCATTTTACTGATACATTTGATTGATGCCACAACACAGCAGATAAAAAGAAAGTGAAATATAATCGTCATAGCTGTTTCCCAGTCGTCCTCTGTCTCATAAAAAATGATTTGTACACAATTAATCAGCAGAAACAAATTGAAAAGAAATGTAATATCACCCAGTTTTCTATCAAAATGTCAAATCGAAAAATGATGCATATCTGATATCTATCAATGCAATTTGGTGCAGAATTTAAGGAGACACAGTACAGAGAGACGTTCTTGGTCCCTAATCGTATCTAAAGCAGAGCTGTTGCCTGAACTCACACGATTGAAGATTCAAACCAAATGATTCCATTTTCTCTTTCCTGCCTGAATCTCAAACTTTCCATCTTCCAGAGGTTTCTGCCAGCTTCACGTCCACGATGTCCATCACCTACGTCCTCAAGGAGCCGTACGAGCTGAGCAGCAGCAGCAGCAGCAGCAGCAAGGCTCCGTCTCTATCTCCGGCTCCGTCTCCGTCTCCGTCCATCTTCTCTGACGTGAAGCTGAGAGGAGAAAACATCTCTCTGAGCTTCAGGACCCTTCAGAGTCCGTCTCTGCTGCTCTACGTCCACTCCTCCCACAAAGAATACCTGGCGCTGCTGATCAACGAACACGGTGAGAACACACCAATTTCATTCTGCAGCTCTTGTTCTTATCTTATCGTCCCTGCACAGTAGAGTTCCCTCTCCTCGTCCCTCTGGAATCAGCGTGTCCTGCTCTGTCGACTGCTTCCTCCAGTGGTTAGGCCCAGTGTCGCTGCACGGAAAACATGTGTTTCACTCGTTGTTCAGTGATAATTCTTTTCAGGATATTCCAGCCATGTTCTTGCCATTGTGACTATTAATTGTGTTCAGGTTTGAATCACTGGTTTCACTGTAGAGCTTCACATAGCTCCGGGTGGCCGGGAGCGACTCAGCGCTCTGTTGTTGCCTAACAGGATTAGCAGTTATCCAGTGTGTGCAACTTGTATAATATACTGTCGCTGAATAACAGGTTATTTATAACGAGAGTTGAGGGAGATTTCATTTGTAGTTGTAACCAAATATCTGTCATCATGAAGGCACAACTACAAACTGGCCTGTTCTGTGTTGTTGATGCTCAGGATTCTACTTCAGAATTGTTTCTACGCCATTAGTAAGTCGTCCTCAAACACTTAAGTCTGTTGAGCAATCGACATAATCCTCAAACTCGCAACTTTTCAAAATAAAGCCTGATTAGATGAACAGGTCTCCTGATATGCATTGATCCACAGATGGAGATTTTGTGGATTGAGTTTAGGGTAAAGTCTTGAATTTAGAAAGTAAGTGTTTTAATGACGGAGGAGAAGCTCAGGGACGGCAGGTTTTGAGCAACCGATGAATTCTCCTCAGGTATCTGCTCTCCTTCACTGAAGTATCTAATTAAATCCCAGAGAGAGGTTCCACTCGGTGGCTTCAACAAGGCTTTTCTCATGTTTCTCTCTTTTTGCTGCTGCAGTAACAAAAAGCCTCAGCTGCTGAACACAGATCATTTCAGTACCTGAGTATCTCGCTGGGCCTGAAACCCCCCCCCCCCCCCCCCCCCCCCCCCCCCCCCCCTCTCTCCACCACTGCTTTTATCTTCATCAGATCGGATCTTTTCATAGAAATAAAGTCAGTTATTAATTACAAAAGGTATTATTTATTATCTAATCTGTTTTCCTATCATTTCTGCTCATCTGTAAAATCTGCAAATTCAAGTTATCTCATCTGTGGCATTTGTGAAGTTTTGCACAGAGTTATTCATAAAGATAAAATATCCTTCCAAGCAATGTTAAATGGTTTTTAACTTTTTTCATTTGGCAGCTGGTATTTCGGTAACGCTCACATATCTGCATGAAAGGTTATTTTTTCTGTGAAGAAAGAATGTGTCAAATGGATTTTCTCCGATTAGATCGGATCGATATTCAGCTTCTTCTACCGTCTACTAACGATGACAAGACGTCTCACAAGTGCATTTGTGGAAAATAGGAATGCTGGACTTTTGTGGTGGTTGTGTTTCTGCTGTGTGGTTTTTGTAGTTGTGTTGTGACTTTTCTATTCCTGTTGTGTTAATGCACTTGTGTGACACGTCTCAGTCACCGGAGTTTACAGCATTTTACATTTAAAAGTTATTTGTAAAGGATATTTTAAATGTGAAGTAAACGTAATTGTTTTCATGGACTCTGTGTGTGTGTAAAGCAAATTAGTCCACAGGGACAAATAAAGCTCGATCTACTCGACCTCACAGTATAATAACAGTGTTATAGATGTTAAATAACAGAATGGCTCCTCAGGTTTACAACTTCTCACGAGCGTGGACATTTTGAAATGACGCTCTTGTCTTTGTGCTTGTTGTCGTCTGGTGAAGATGAGCTGGAGCTGAGGTACAAGCTGCACGGCAGCAGGGACGTGGAGGTGATGAGCAGCAGAGTGGTGAACCTGGCTGATGGACGACTGCACACAGTGACCATCAGGAGACTGGCAGACGCTGTGTCCGTGCAGGTGAACGCACACAACAGAGGATTCACACTGTGTCACACAGATCAGCACAAGCAGGGGACATTTTCAGAAACCATGACAAAATGAGTGGGAGTAAATGTTTTACCGTCAACTTTCAGGTTACATTGTCAAATAAAGCCTTTGTTCATTTAAAACTAAATACTTGAGACTAAGAAAGGAATCTATTGGGACTTGATTCAAACCATAAATATAGAAATCAGTTCTGATTGAATATAGAGCGAGACAAGTGGTCACAGGAAACACATCCAGGACCAGTTGTGATCAGATTTTTACATCAGGTCAGAACCACAGCATCTCACAGGTTCATTGATTTGGTTGATTTGAGGCTGAATCCTTTTTTAAATACGTGCATTGAAGACAAGATTTTGTTAAAATAAAGATCTCAACAGATTGTCTCTGTCAGTCTTTGCTGTCCACCTTCTAACCTCCAACATTTACAGATATGAAATACACTCTTCTTTCAGATTGACCAGAACGCCAGGGAGGACTTCAACTTGTCGTCTGACGCTGAATTCAACAGCATCAAGTCGCTCATCCTGGGCCGAGTCCAGGGTAAGAGAGGCTCACAGCACTGAGACACACTCATTGGAATGAGAGGACGGAGACGTTTGGCCTCATGTGACGAAACCACAGCTTCTGGAGCATTTCTGCTGTTTAATGCTCGTCACGTTGAGTGGACCGGGGGGGGGGGGGGGGGGGGGGAGGTGCAGTCGGTGCAACAGCTGTGCTGCCTTTAAAAACAACTTCATAACCATATTCAGTTTTTCACAGAACTTTACAGTGGAGATTGGAAGGAAGAGCAACACTAGAAAAAAATGACTAAAGGTGGAGGGAACCACTTAAGTCTCAGTTATGAGGCATTAGGTGCATTCACAGCCGTGATTTGTTTCTTATACTAATGCAGGAGTTCAGGCAGTGAAGTAAATGTCGGCGAACTTTTATCTGTGTTACGGAAGCGGTGAGTAAATCAGTCTCTATATGAGTCTGGGTGGCTGAGCGCGGCTCCGGGCTGCTGTAATGGTAATAACTGGAGAAACGCTCCTTCACTTTGTATGGTAATGAGGAGAGATTGAAAAGAACGAATTACTCAGAAGATGGAAGTCAGCACCCTGCGATTCGGCGTAACAACCAATGAGTCTCAGCCGCAGAGCGCCAAGTCAAACTCAACCAGGAAGTCAGACGCTGCGGTTCAACCTCCGTCTGCAGTGAGGAGCACTGAGCTCCCAGCTTCTGTTTAAACTGGGAGGAATGTGTGGGGACTGTGTTTTCCTATCTGGAGATTTATTCTTAAATAACCACCAAGTCCCAGTTCTCTTAAACTCTGCAGGAAAGCCATCATGTTCAATCAGACATCGTTCTGAATCTATTAAAGATCAATATAAACTGTTGATTTTCTTCTGCATCCATGTTTTCCTCAGCTTCACTTTGGTTATAGTAACAGGTTTGTCGCTCTACTTGCAACCATACAACTTCCAAAACAATCCTATCCACTGTGAAACCACATTTAAATTCTGATTTTTGTTTGGATCTGCACCAGTTTGATAACCTTCATCGATATCAGGCCCTAAATGTGCTGGAGTCTTTACTTCTCAACCCATGGATTCATCCCCGGGAAAAACTAAAATGTCCCAATTAGCACCTTCATCATTCTTTCTTGTTCCATGTCCCATCCTTCCATCAAGTTTTGTTTTCTATTGTAATCCTGCTGACAAACAAACAAACAAACAAACAAACAAACAGACAGAGGTGAAAACTTAACAGAGGTTAATATGTGAGAAAGGAGCAGAGATGAGATGATGATAAATCTCACTGAGTTACAGTTGCTGTATAATTGATCAGCCCCGACCCTGTTCTCACTGTAGATAACCAACATGGAGGCTTTGATTTATCGTCCAGTATCAGATTTCACCAGCTGATACCCCCCCAACCCCCCCTCCTGTGATGCTAGACACTTGCTTTAATTATGTCCCCACAGTAACTGTAACTAAAATTGTATTTGTACAACACCAACCACCGACATGCATCATCTCAAGGTTCTCGACATGCTGCAGTAAGGTCAAGTTATTATAGAGAAACACGACAGCTCCCACAACAAGCTGCACTGTGGAGAGAAAAACTTTAAACAGGAGGAAAACATGGAGCAGGACCGGCGGCTGTTGATTCCTTCATTCAGTTTGTGATGTAGCATAGAGCAGCAGAGGACTTCAGATAGATGCATTCAACTGGAGTCCATTCAGGGAAGTGGATGGAACCAGCTGAGACTATTGCCATCTTTAATTTTTTCTCTATTATTCACTGTTCCACTAGTGTGATAAGTTCTTCTCAAGAGAAGTGAACAACTCGGAGCTTCTGCTTCCATTAAAATCAACTGTAGCATCTTTCTGTCTCTTGCACTGCGTCAGTGTTTTTTTAAAAGTTGAGTTCTTCTGTGCACGAGAAGCGTTGGGCTGTTGTGCGACCGGGAGGAGACCATTTCTGTGTCTATTGATTTTGTCGACTCCCTGTATGTATGTGTGTTTTTGCTGTTGCACTCTCTCCCTTCCGGCTCTGCAGCGGCTCCATAGTTTGGCCTTTTGGCTTCTGGATTCTTTCCCCGTTACTCTTGTCGTCAACTTTTGACCATGAAAAATAACAAAATGTCTCCTGCTCTCCGCCGTGCACATGGGAGAAAGGGACATAAATGGCTGCTGGGGCTGTCTGCTCCGGTGAAGCCCCCCCGCTGCTCTTTTATTGATGACCCGGGTCGTGTTCGTATGTGACCCGGCCTTCCCCTCGGAGCCACAGGACCCAGGCAGTCGGGTCTGTATCCGAATCGGAGAGGCTGCAAGATAGTTGATATACTGTCACTCCCTGGCAGCCCTGTCATCCATCAGCCTAACTAATGGACCAGGAGAGAACGGAGAGACTGAGACAGGGAGAGAGGGAGGAGAGGAGGAGGGGGGGGGGGTGCAGAGAGGTGGATGTAAGGGGCAGCAGCTGGGAGGAGGTGGACAGTTCTTCAGTTCTTGAAAACTGTTGTAGTGAAGTCACAGACGTTTTTTTAAAGAAGGTTTCATAACAATGACAGACATTTTGCAACATTACCCCATTTTATTTTTTCATAATTCAATATGATCTTATCGGCTAAATTATTCTCAAATGTACCATTCTGAAAAACAAAGTACTTTTACTTTGAGTAATTTGGGTTTTATTTTGAAGTTCATACTTTTGCACGTTTACTTGGATGAATAATTTACACCCTGTTGTGTTGCTACTTTTAATTAAGTAAAATAATTAACTCTAACCTCCAGTGACTTGCATGACAGGTGAAGCACATTTGTTTTTCATTCAAATTAAAAACTCTGCTTTGATTTAGTATAAAAAGTGGAGCTAAAGAGAAAGAAATTAAAAATCCACATCTTCAACAAATGCTCTGTTTGTGTCAAATGCTCTGTTTGTGTCCCATCTCAATCGTGTAGGTTATTTACTCACACATGTCATGAGATGTTTAATTCAAAGTGAAGTCACTTCCTGCTGCCCAGAGAATCACATTCAATCTCAAACTCAATCTGAGTCTGATGCTCCACACAGCTGATAAACAGACACTGGGTCTCTGTGGTGAGACCTCAGCTGACTGACGGTGATGGGATCTGTTGTCACACTGTTCTTAAGGAATAAGTGTGGTTCACACTGACATTAACAGTCACTGAGGGGTTTATTCAGTACAGTTAGTGATGCTGTGAGGCCCTCTGGGTTAGTACATGTACACAAAAACCTTTTAACCTTGTGTTTCGGTGCAGGATCAACAATCTGTGTACAAACAAACTTCCTCGACTAACTCTATCACCACTCTGTCCACAGAGTCTGACGAGCTGGACGCGGAGCTGGGGGAGCTGGCCGCCCTCGGCTTCACCGGCTGTCTGTCAGCTGTTCGCTTCAACTCCTTCAGTCCCCTGAAAGACGCCCTGCTGCATCCTGACGGGGACATCGTCCTCACCGGTCCCCTGGTCCAGTCCAGCTGTGGATCCTCCTCTCCAGCCAAGTCCTACACGGCAGAAACCACACACTCCCTGTCAGGTACGAGGAGCAGACTCCCAGTCATCAAGAGGGAAACATTTGTCGGGGCCATAACTCATATAATTCATAATTATTCATTGTATTTAATTTAATTTTCTGAGTCCGTGGTTCAGACAGAACCACAGACTTCAACTTGTCGGAGGCCAACAACCAGAGGGCAACGATTCTATCCCATACTTGATTTCTCCGTCTCTTATCTTTATTTAGTTTTATGTGACTTCTTGCTTTTCACTTTTTCTCGTCTCACTCTCTCTCTCTCTCTCTCTCTCTCTCTCTCTCTCTCTCTCTCTCTCTCTCTCTCTCTCTTTCTTCCTCACAGATCAACCTGGTTCAGTGGATCCAGGTCAACCTTTAGTCAACGCTATCAGGAGCGACTCGGCTCTAATTGGAGGTGAGGCTTTCCATCTCAGTGGGGAGAAGAACATTTCATTAAATACCAGTAAATATATGGGAAGAGGGGGATAGAGGAGGGGTGGGGTGGAACAGAGGAGAGAGAGAGAGAGAGAGAGAGAGAGAACACAAACTGCCATAATTAATTAATAGTAATTGATTAACATAGATATAGGGATTCAATCCCACGACTAATGGAACATATGATAGAAAATGTGCACACACACACAAACACACAAAAACACACAATGAGGAAGTTTAATACAAACTTGTTTCTTCAGCTTTCACTCACGAGCAAAAATCGACCTCAATATTGACTGATTTGAAAATTGTCTTAATAATAACACACTTTTCCCAGAACCTACATTTATGGCAGAATTAACAAAAACTGCAGCCGCAACTTTTCAGGACTTTTACGTAGTGAAGAGAGAAAGTTTGGAGGCTAAAGGAAAAGACGCAAGTTGTCTTGTTTACAACACTTTAGATCTGAATTCACAGAGTACAAGAAAATCTACAAGATTTGTTTTTTCCATTTTAAAACTGCATTATTGAACTCGGGCTCACCCTATCTTGTATCGTACATTTGGTTTGGTTTGGGGGGGGGGGGGATCAGTTATTGCACTGACTGTTTGTCGCGAGCTATTTCAGATTGAGATGGAAATGTCAGGAGAGACAAAACCCTCAGCGTCTGGGAACAATACACAAACAGACGTCAGTGCTGAGCTGCACAATTAGACTGTGTCACTCCATACAATAATTAACGCACAAAAATAGAACCGAAATAGTCTGGTTCAATCTTCAGATGTTTACTTTTACATGCAAATTACCTTTCAAATCAAGAAATTAAAACATTTACATTCTGATCCGTGATACTCATGTGGAAAAGTTTCTGCCTGTGCTTTAATGTTTACTGTACAGTGGATTCTCAGCTCATACAGTTTAATGGGTTAGTTATGTTATAGTTACATACAAATAACTGTAGGGTTGATATTAAAGGTTTTTCATCCTTTCTGTTTCATTCATCCACATTTTTCTAGAGTTTGGATATTTCACATTACAAGGATGATGTTTAATTCATCTGCTGCTGCAGCGATAATGATAATCTGTCGAGACAAAAAGGACCTTGTTCAAACACAGTGGCCGTGGACATTATGTTTGAACTGTGGTCAAAGGTCAAGGTCACAGTGACCTCACTGAACAATGTTTGGTTGTCTTGTGAATCCAATTTCACGAACCTCTCAGGGTTTTCCTACAAATTTGCTCCAAATAATTTGAAGAAGAACTGTTGGTTCAAGGTCACTGTGGCGTCATGTTCTTGTGAATGTAGAAAGTTTCATTACATCCGGCACAAACTTTCACTTGGATGTGAGGATGATGTGATTTACAATTTGGAGGTCAAAGGTCATCTCGTTCCACTATGACTTCTCAAAACCCTTTTTTTTGCCTCCTGAACATCTTAAGAACTTCTGGAGAGAATCCTCTCAGATGCGGCAGAAAAGTTCACTTACACTTTAAATGATAAGATTTAATTTCATGCTTTTATTAGAAATTAGCCAAAATGTCTTCTGGACCTAAAACACCTACAAAAAGTGCCAGACGACCAAAGTCTGCAGAAACTCTCACTGGGACATTCACACACACAACTTCCTCCGGGTAAAACTCTGAAAGCAGCTCATGTCTGTATCTCTGTTTTTTTTCAGGGGTGATCGCGGTGGTGATATTTGTCTCCGTGTCTGCGTTGGGAATCGTGATCCGATTCATCTGCAGCAGGAAAGAGGACGTATCGAAACCAGGAAGTCAAAGCGTCACAGCCGGACGACGGGCAGGAGTTCCCCTTCAGCAGCCGGGCGGACTCTCAGGGCGCCGCCAGCGAAAACCAGAAGGAGTATTTCATTTAGAAGCAGCCCTGACCTCCCACTGACTCCCAGAGCCTCTCAGTCACTGGAAACCAGTGCATGAGGACGATGGGAAGTCAGAATCCACGACCTCATTCTTTCCCCTTCGCTTTGTACATATTGTACACAAACTGGAAAAAGTGTTAAAAGTGGATTTTGAATCATCGGTGGATGTAAATATTTACAAATATTTAAAAGTTTAAATGTTGCTTTGTCCGGATCACAACACGATGTTTCTCATCCATACTGTAATGTAAAAAAATGTATTGTTGAAAAGGAAAAATTGGCAGAATAGATGTGAAGATGAAAACACGACTTTGCTCCAGTCGAGCTCGACTTTTTGAACTTGATTTCTAAGCAGCACTTTTTTCTACGAGGACGATGTGAAGCTCCTTTGAAATCTGAGACGCCGGAGACATGTGTGTGGAGACGGGAGGAGACGGACTCGGCTGAGATCCATCATTTCAACACCTGCTGTATATATGAATTACACAAATAAAAAGTCACTCTTTAAAACTTTACTCCCACACTTTGTCTTTGAGTCGGTTCAGAAGCTGTTTTAAGTGACAGAGCAAAAGGTTTTTACAATGAGCTTACACAGATTTGTCTTTCTTTCTTCCTCTGAGCACCACCTGCCGAGAGGAGCCGATGCCAGGACTGCAGCTTCCAGCAGCTCGGGCTTTAAAGCACCGACTGTCACCCCCCCCCCCCCGTTCCGCTCGGCAGACGTTTAATGTGTTTCCGCCGAAGCACTAATCTGTGTTTTTCTGACAGGTGGAATAAGAGATAATCACAACAGGAAATAGGAAGAATTGAAAAGGAGCTGACGGCGAGATATAAACGGTGCAATGAAAGCCAGCCATCCAGATATTAATGTCGGGTATTTGTTCTTCACTGTCTCTGCAGTGTGTTTGCATCGTGGGGGGGGGGGGGGTTTAAAGGCAGGAGCAGGAGAGAGGAGTGGGAAGATGCAGATCTCCATCTCAGTGTGGTGTCATGCATCGTGATTTTACCTCATTACAGATGAATTTAAGTATTTGTTCTGCGGGTCTCTCACACACGATGATGATGTAAGGTTCAGGAGAGAATCTTCTAAATATCTGCTGTCTGGTAAATTCCTGTGGTGCACAAATAGAAATATGTATATATTTGTTCCTGCGTAGTTAACTGGAGAAAAAGTGTGCATGAAAAAAGAGACAGTGCCACATAACAGATCCACATTTTATAATAGAAAAAAAGGAAACTGGAGATTATGTTTGATTGACAGAATATGCATAACAACGTCATCATGAATATCTGACTCATTTAATTTGTGGCTTCACTGACAACCGCAGCTATGGAGGAGAAGGAACAAAACAAGAAAATGGAAGAATATTATAACTTTTTTCATTTTGAGAAGAAAGTGTTTGGAATAATATCAAACTAAATATGTAGAAGATTTTTTTTTTTATTGGGGGGGAGGGGTTAGGAGTAAAGAAAAAACAGAAATTTATGAATAGAGTTGAAAACTGAGCTCCTCCCATTAAATCCATATCCCTTTGTGTGCTTTCTAACCAAATCATCTGCACAGGACATTTATATGGAAGCATTCATATGAGCTAATATTTAAAATGAGCTTAAAACGTTCACTTAGCTTCATCAACTCCAGGCCCAGTACTCCAATACTTTGAATGCATCAAATGAAAATGGGTCAAACGTTACAGTGTTTAATTTCATTTCTCCATGGTTCAGTTTGATCAGGACAGAAACCACCTCCTTCAGACTAAACTTCACTCTCTTGGTCTGAGGAACCGTGCACTCCTGTTATTTTGGACTTAACTGAAAAGTCTGAAGATCGGCACCGAACAAGGAAGACGTGAAAGTGTCCGCGTCCTCCCTGTTTTACCTCTATTCACAACTTTAATGTAACCTGTCTGTCCGGTGGTTTATCCGTAACTGCTGACTTTATAATAAACTTGCTTGTACAGTGTGAGGACTCAAATCCTCTCACACAGAGAAAATAAGGATTATTAGTGCAGCAGAAAATCCGTACAAACCGAGCTGAGGTCTTTTGTTTCCCTGTTAAATGAAGCTGAAACACAGCAACCCTTTTCCTCTCTGGAGCAAATTAAATTAACATAAATTTACATCACAGATTGTTGTTCCCTCCGAAAAGTTTTCTGGGGGAGCCCTTCTCTTTTTTATTTCTCTACAGGACATTATTGATGTGTGTTAATTTGCTCCTCTCTGCAGAGCGACAGAGTAAAAGAGAGAAACTGAAACTTCCAGGAGATGGAAACGTCAGAGTCATTTTTTATGATGATGAAATTCGTTGCCACTTTCTAAAGCTGCAATTTAAAGACTTCATGATTCGTAAAAACAGCTCTGACATAAATGCAGATTTAATTTTTGCAGACAGTGACACTGTAAACAAGCTGAGTTCAACAACTGGGCTCAAACTTTTCTTGCACCGAGCGCGACCCTCCGCACAAATACACATATCTCATCTGAGTGAGAGTAAATCTGATCAGTAGTAAAACTTTACTACTGTAATTTATTAACTACAATAACTTGTGAGCAGAAGAAAACCCGCTGCAGCGTTTTGTTAATTCATCTTCAGAACACTTTTATAACCCAGGAAATTTAAACTGTGCAATGAAAAAGAGACGAACACATGAGCAGAGCATTTAAAGCAATGGATCAACCTGTTATATTAAATAGTTTAGTGAAGTCTAGTGAACTCATTTGATTTGAATGAGGGAAAAACAATGTAAAAAATATGATAAATATATAATATAATATCAAAAGCAAT